>NC_071091.1:65906923-66064423 GCF_027358695.1 Spea bombifrons
CTACCTGCGCCTATATGACAAGGGCTTTCTTTTATTTTAGTGTGTGTGTGTGTGTGTGTGTGTGTGTGTGTGTGTGTGTGTGTGTGTGTATATATTATATATTTATTTATTTATTTATTTTTTAAAAAAAATACTCAAGACATAATTCTTACAAATAAATATATTCAGCTTTTAGACAAACGTTTTCATTTCATTTTAAAACCCAATATGATTAAAATGTATAATGAATAAATGAGTCTATAATGTTACATCATAAATATATGTACTTTATATACTGTATGTATAGACCAACGTGTGTGAATACCGAATAGGTCCTGCTCTGAGCCAGGAGCAGGCTGTCTAGAACCAGCATCCACAGTTTTGTAGCTAATCACTTAAAACTAGGAATGCACCGAATTAACCGTTTTTAACTGTTTAATCTAACCAAAAATATAATAAAAAAATCCTAAATGTGACACCTGCCATTAAAATACCGTCGGATTTTAACACTCACCATCTAGCAACAATGCAGCACTCAATGTCCTATTGACTAGATTCTGTTTTGTAATATAAGGGACACACATTTGCTGTCATCATATCCACTCATACACACACACATCATGCTCATGGCACTAGGATGGATTGGATGTCTTTTTTCCTGTTGTAAATATTTAACAAGCTGGGCTCTGTTATTCTTGAAAGCTCTAAACATGCAGAACGCATAACTCTGCCCATGTGTTTACTAACTAAGCATGTGTACACAGGGCTTGTAAACATGCCAGGGCTGATAGAAGGTATATTTAGAGGAGTTTTTATTATTACTGTAGTCATGAGCGTTTGGACAGATTGCATTATAATTCCCAAGGGTCAGAAACAATGCATTGCCATTAAAATCTATTTGCACTTTTGCATGTCAATATTTTATTGTGTATGTAATAGGTAGGAAATCAATACACACATTCAATTTATCATCATGGAATAGCAACTGAAATCAGAGTAAATTAAATGGATACAAACTGGATACAAAGAAGAAACCTAACAGTGCAGGTTACTCATTTACTGTTCATTATAGCTTCTTGAAGCACATACCAGTTACCACCCTACTTTAAGAGGTTAACAGGGCTGTGTAAGCCTGTGGGACTCCATAAAATGAAGCCTGTGTGTGCACCTGTAGTGAGAAAGAACAGGGCAAGGTGTTGTGCAATAGAGGTCTGCAGGCCCAATCATCTGGTTCCTATTAGCAGAAACAGACTCCTGACCTTGGGTCTTCCAACACTTTCACCAAGATGTCCTCTAAGGACACGTTCATTGAGGTTGAGGTGTGACTTAGGCCAGCACCCAGACTTTTCTACTGCACAGAAAGCAAATCCTCCCTCCCTCTAAAGAACATACAAAGAATCCTCTCTATTCTGCACCAGGGCTACCTCCCACACTACAATGACACAAACATTACACACATGAGTGCCTTATTGGTTAAATTACTGATAAACGTTGTGAGTGACAAATGTAGCAGAAGAATTCAAAGCCTGGAAGGCATCACTTCTTTAACGTATGAAATTCTTAATTATTACCAATTACCATTTAATAATTTAAACGGTGTTAGCATTTCTCAGTAATTATTACAAGATGAAAGGTTTAAATTATCCTTATAAAACATTTTAAGCTTGGCTCTTATTGGAAGCTATCAAATAAAAAAAAATATTTACATTTAATTGTATACAGTATATTGACCTTTATGTGAAGCTTTTAGCAACTTTATAAAGGAGTTTTGTTACTATTAACTTAATTTTGGGACATAAAGACCACATTTAATGTGACACTAGAAATTAGATCTAGTACTTTGCATCACAATTATTGTTTCTATTCTAGATGTACACAGCAGATTTTAGGGTGACCACATCAGCAACATTGTTTTTCCGTGACACTTATTCATGTGAAATTAGCGTTCACTTATGTGCACTTATATTAAGAAAGACAGACAGAATTTTACCCAAAATGTGAACTTTGTGTGAAGACCATACTAGGTGTTCCCTACATCTTCATTACATACACTCAATATAAACATTATGTCCAGGCCTTGGCACACACGGTCAGGGTGATGGGAACCACATTTATATTTTTAAAGTGCCAGCATATTCTGCAGCACTGTGCAATTTAAATGGGCCCCCACTCCAGAGAGAGAACTTAATCCAGCAGCAGTGATATAAACTGTACATTGTGTTGGGAGATGAGTTGACAGGGTGTATTCATGCCTGAACATTTAGGGGTTCAGACATCCATATATTATTATGACCTGCCATGCTGTCTGTCCATCTCAAAGTAGAAGTAAAAATTCCAAATGTAGACTAGGCTCAGCTCAACAATTAAGGAACCTCATTATGTACGGTAAAAGAAAAACATTTAGTGCTGACTTCACCACTGAGTTTATCGGACACGTCTTCCCCTGTACAATGCATAATTAAATTATTGATATTGAGAAAAGTATACATTATATAGGGTCAACTCAACAGGGCTGGCCCAACATAATGGCAACTTTTTAGCCTAAACTTATCACCAAAAAAAACAAAACATGAAACAAATTGCTTTTCCTGTACTCCTTTTTATATGTGCTCGTCTAGATTAATGCGATCTGGAAAATCATGAAAAACCTAACTAATGGAATTATTTACTATTGTTAAATTTTATTCCTGTGGTTTTATTTTTGACATGAGTTTCTGCACAGGTTTTACTTAAGATGATCTACGAAATAGCGAACCACTTACTGCATATTCCTCAAGGAAGGTGAATGGAAATAAAAAGTAGATGGAAGATCTCAGACTTGAGTATGAGCTTAATGACCTCTGTATAACCCGGTTGGCTTGGCAAGAAGACTTGACCAACATTTACTAACCTTATGGCTCGTAGGTATAGACTTTCTACTTTTCCTGCCATTTTCTGAACTGCTTCTAGATCCTGTGGCTAATTATAGTCAGAAGAAACAGGAAAGCAATATGAATGGGACTATTCTGAAGGAGCGAGACCCTGGATATAGAGGAGCCTTTTGTCATAAGCTGGTAGGCTGTACTGTGTCTCTATACTGAAGCCAAGCTTAAATCTCCAGGCTTACAGATCTCCAGCACATAACCTGAAAAGGGGGTTTTCTGTGAACCAAGATGTTCTACTGAGTAAATGCAAAAAAGGATGGTGCAAATAATGTGTTCCCAGCAGTATGAGGCAAAATGAAAAGGCCACTGTATTTGTTAACCCATTAATGTTTATGATGACTTCTTTAAATGCAAATTTAAAAAGAAAAAAAAAAACAAGAAACACACATTGGTATTTTATAGAAATGCAATTTATTAAGAAAGAAGAGGCATATGAAATAAGTAGAAAATGGCAAACTATCTGCACGATCACGACGAACAATTATTACACAATGACCTCACCAGACACCCAGGACAATGGGAAGTGACATGGAGTTTAAGAAAAAGCATGTCAATGAGATTCCTGCATAGAAATAAATCAAATGGCAACATATACGGTGTTGACAGTATGCATATAATTAAATATTGAGACAAAGAGAACAGAGGATAGATATTGATTGAGGAGTGACTTTTTGGGAGTGTATAAATAGGCGTCAGAGCCACTTAGGCATTGGGATTGGTCCTCATCAGTTCAATGTCTGCGCCCACCATCTCCTTTACAAGTTCCTGCAATGAAAGAGTAACTTTATATTATTGAGGTTCTCCATTTGTGACACATCAATGGTAAGTAGTAAGAAAGCTAACCATACTTTAACCACTTGAATATATAACAACTATATTTCTGAAGAGAAATTGTGGTACAATGTGACTGGAGGCGCAATTAGCAGAAAATCTGCTTTATAAGGTAAAATCTCTTTATAAGGATGGCCCACAGAGTGATCCTAAATGAGAACTACCACATATGAGATCATACCATATCTACATCCAGAACTAAAGAATCCATCCCCTGTGTTACAACATTTTCTATAATGTATCACATCTACCCTGTAACATGTTTCCTGGACTCAACCTGGCGCACGATCATGCAGACACTATTTATTATCCCTTAAATGTATTTCTAAACCGATTATTATCTTCTGGGAAGTAGATCCCATATACAACCAAACAGAAAACACAATTGGTCATTTTTATATTGATACTTACACGAAAAGACAAAAAATATAATGAGACTGTTTAATGGAATCTCTTTAGTGGTAGAAAGTATATAAACACAATTGAAACTATTGTATTGAATCAAACAAACATTCTAATGTCATGCGTCTTCATATTGGAAATTAAGCATTAAGCAATATACATTTCACCAAAAATACCTAACGCAACAGCAAATTAAGAAGCCCTTCAGCCGACGGAGCTTCTATTACTTTATATGGTTCTCAAGTCACATTAATATGCACAATGACATTTCCACATGCACTTAATGCAACATAACCTGATGTTATATTCATTTACAACGCCGTTGCCAATTATCTTGCAGCTTAAACGTTTGCTAGGTGCCGTAACTATGAAAATACTTACATCAAATGAAACTTTACGTTCCCATCCAAGCTTCTTCTTTGCTTTACTGCAGTCTCCTTGGAGGAACTCCTAATAGAAGAAGAAAAATGAAATGTATGAAAATGCTAACAGGGATTCATGAAAGACAACTTCACAAGAAGGTTACGGTTCCATACCAAAGGATTTGTAGATGATCGGCAATTAGCCTCAATACCTTTTAGCAAATGCATATTACAGGTGCTGGTTCACCAATTCTGCTGAAACTGACTCTTTTGTAATGAAATCATCATTTCTAGTGCAGAATAACCAACCTCTTTCAGAAATGTTTCTTTAATCATGCAAATCTGTACTTCATTCATATGTTTTTGCCAGGAACACTTAATTGTCACTTTGCACAAAAATAGGTACCGACTGTTGCCATAGAAACATTAAAAAGCTTGATAATATTTGTGTTCTTTTTTTTGTGATTAAACCTGATTAATCAACCTAAGATTCTTTTTTGAGGGTGGAATAATGTCAGATTTGATATTTTTTGTTTGCATAGTATACTAGAGAGTGCAATTAATGTTTTGCCTAAGTCAAAAAGATAATAGAACTGTGGTCAAAAGTATTGTTTACAAAAAATAAAATAAAAAAAATGGTTTATTAAATAAAATGATCAGATCCAAAGTAAACACAAGTATTTGAAGGTTAATAAAGCATGCGCATGCTGATTTAATCGAACACAACACATGCCCTTTATCAGCCTACTTCTACAGCAGATCCAACACAGAGATAATTTCTGTGATGAGGTTCGTAGCGGAGGCATCACAAGGAATAACAATATTGTATCTGGTCTTAATTTAGTCGCCTGACTCAAGCCACAAGCAGTTGTGTTCAAAACAAGCACGGCTCAAAATATCACAGGGCTTCTAAATGTTACCGTGAGCTTTCTCAACAATACTCGGCTACAGACTGGGGTTTCCAGCACAAAAATAAAGTTACGCCGAGTAGGATTGTCTGACAACTGAACCCGAGATGGCTATCAGTTCTTCGCAACGGCTCGGTTTTTTATGTTGTTGCCTTTTAACAAGCCGCCTGTTTCCATTGAAGCAATGAGCATGCCCGCCCCGCTAATCCATGTTTTTAGAAAGAAAAGCACCCTAAGGGGCCCTTAATAACTCCAATTTGTCTTGAACAATGAAATCAAGCTAAGCCTTCGGGCTGCAGAATGTCTCTACGAGGCAGCGCCGCTGGGACAATGTACATATTAGGGTGAAAGGTAATGTCAGGGCTACCCTCCTGCAACTTATTACTCAACACACGCTGCTACCCCTAACCACAAAACGGCGCGTCTCGTAGCTTCGAACCTAAACACATCCACATACCACCCCGTCTACTCGAAATTACTTTGGTTACAGTTCATGGTCTCCATTTAGCTGAATAACAGACAGATAAATCTGCGAGGATTTGTATTTCTCCTGTGACCAAACCACACTCTGTAAAAACAGCAGGCATGCACCAGAAATCCAATTGCGCGGCGGTCGGGTTACCGAATCGACTGGTTCAAATTATTGTTTCATTTTGTTTAAAACAGAAGTAAATCACAAAGCAAACACAACAACAAATCATATGGACGCATTTAAATGAAAACACGTGGCTGGTGCAGAAATCCCCAAAGGGTTAAAAAGCCCAGATTACGCGAAGGCAAATGGCTGGATATTTCTTTTTCTTTCCTGCTCCCAGTATGGAAGGTGTTATTGGGCTGGGAAAGGCCGCGAAGAATATACGTAGCTCCGTGCCAGGTCTCAGAGTCAGGCGCAACGCCCACAGAGACCTTTTGTTGAATTCTATAAATACATTTCCTCATCGAGACGTAAACCCACACAAATACATAGAAAACCTAAGTCACAACCTGCCTATGTTTCTCCGATGCCTCTCGCACTCTAAGCGCCCACCATACTACTGCTGCTACGGCAAAACGTGCCGGACCTGCTGGCATCAGACATCTGCCGTCGAGGCTTTTATTTATATAGCGCCAACATATACAACAGCTCCGTTCAATAACGTTTAAACAGAGAGAAAAGGTGTGGGGGGATCTGCCTTCTAGAACTTCAAACTGAAATGATTGTACAGGAACGCCAAATGCATAAAAGAGGCATTAATAGTTACATGTCTGAAATGAGCTCTTCAGGTTAAAACCCAATAAGCCAAAGGGCCACGATTCTCCTTAACCCATGAATAAGAATTCTCATTATGCTTCACTATGAATTCTTCCACCACAAGCCCCCCGCAATAATAATAGTTATACCGAATACCTGCATAGCCAAACATGGCTCAGAGAATACTACGTGGCTACTTAAAGGCTTAACTACTTCAGCACCAAGTGTTTTTGAAATGTAGACTGCAAACATGGGCTATATAACCGTATCTGACCCCTCCTTTATTTAGGTTACGGTATTCTATTTCAGTCATTTAACACGAAAACCTACGTAATCCAAACAAGGAGGATTTGATTCCTTCTTGGTGTTAAATACAAAATTTTATGTAATCATAACCCAACATGGATCCTTCCAAAAGAAGCAGAGGTAGAATAAAAGGCTTTAAAGTTGTAGGGGTGGATTTACTATGTCGTGATGAAGTCAGTAAAGGCTCTTACAATCACCCAGCCTAGAAAATAAGGCTTTCGTGTAGGAGCTGGCATCGGGGCTGTTGGCATGTTCTGCACAGTCCATACTAACCCCTACTTCTGCTTAAAGCAACTGCCCCAAAACGAAGGAGATGTTGGTATTTTATTATTTTATATAATATTAAACCCTTTCTGCCACGGGTAGGAAAACAGCATTTGGTGAAGAAAAAACTGTATTAAGTACAGCTTTACATGTTTTAGGGCTGCTATCATTTAATGAAACAGCGCAGCAAATTTTCACTTTCAATTTTGTATTGCAACTCAAAAATTTAATTGAGGATAAAACCAAGTGTTTTAGGGCTATTCTAGAGAAGAAAAAAAATGTTAAACAATAATCACACTTTTCTAAGCAAGAGGCATTTAAAGCTATACATTGCAATAACCTTTCCAGCCAAAAACAAAGAGCCATATTGTGTGGATCTCGACACTTTAAAAAAAACCTAAAAAAAAAAAAAAGATTTTTAAAAAACCTCGAGAAAAATGTAAAGCATTTTAAAGTAAATACGCCACTTCCTGAGAAGTGCTCCAGGGTGAGAGAGCTGCATTCATTTTGACTGTTTAGGTGAAAGACATGGGCTAAAAATGAATTTGGTCTAATTCAATTATTGTTATTGGGATCCTGAATCACAGACGTATAAAAAGATGACAAAGATAAGACACTCAGATTGTGGATAGTGAATATAAACTGTGGGGAACACCCCCCCAAACTTAAAATGTTGCAGTGTCAGCTGATCGAATTTAACCTGTTAATTGCTGCGCTGCTAAGAGATGCCTATTTCCACCAATAATGACCGGTGACCTCAAAACTTTGGAGACATCTGTGGTATACCGGAGACAAGTCTCACGCATGCGAAATGAATCAGTGCTGAGCTTATACGTCTCTCTTCTAGTTAAAAACAGAAAAAAAATCTGTCATTTTTATGGTTAGCTCTAAAAAGAAAACCGGTAACCTATCACTATGCTTACATTAAATAGCAGACAAACTCAATTAAGTATTATTTCAAATACAAGGTTACAGGAATTCCTTCTTCAGCTGACTAATAAAATCAGGAGATACCGAGCAGCCTGCAAGAAACCCAAAAACTGAAAAAGCAAGAAATCCTTGCTTCCGTTTCATGTTGATGTATTTCTGCTGGAATTTAATAATCCCTTCTTCACTGGATAAATTGCCTCTGTAAGTCACCTTTAATCAAATAATAATTGAAATGCTGAATGAAAGACATCTGAATATTATGTGGCTTGCTATTTATATGATTCGGTACAGATTATTGAGAGCCTAAATTATAGCAATTCAATTAACCTGCGGCTTGCTTCTGTTTTTCTTTTTCATTTATTGAAATGTTAAAATGTATTTTTTTATTTTTTTTTAACATCAAGTGAAAGTTCACGTTTCTCACATCAATTTATTTTGCTTAAAATTAGCTGCAGACTTGCTGATCAATAAAACGGCACAATAGTTGGAAATTACAATATCTAGAATAGATAACAGAGTAAGACACGCAGACCGGGAGATTACTTAGAATGTGACTTGTGAATCACAAACATTTGGGGCCGGGTTGTTTGGTGTTTTTGGGGTTCCTTTGTGATAGAGATAAATGCAATTAGAATTTTTCTCCTGCCTTTTTTTTGTTTTTACAGCATCATCATAAAACACTAGACGCAAGGAAATTCACATTAAACGTCTCTATGTATGTCATCAATCCATCTCACGTAGATATATATTTACATATCTTCTGTTAAATAAAACATGGGTGGTCGCTACATAAGTTCCTTGTTTGACATCCACTTATCTCTCATGCCGTCGGAACTTTACTAGCGGACCAGCGGATGGCAGCCATGACATCAGCAACTCGGCAGTAAATAAAGCAAAATGCCAATGGCAGAGCAGCCATTTCAGTCTGGTAAACAGATTAAGTGGATTTCCCTGTATAAAGGAAACACCAGCCGTACAACTGCATCTGAGATGATGTAAGCAATTTAAAGCCTATTAAAGGGAATTGCCAATAAATATTTAAGTGTGACAATTGCTGCCTCTTTCTGCTCTCACAAACTTTTCTCTATCGTCGCTATACTGAGTCTGGCCACCTACTCCATTGATGCCAGGATCTGCTAATCCCACAAATATTAGCACGGAGAATACGTAAAGACCATCTTTGCTAAAGGGGAGAATCTAAACTCCTATGGCTATTCTTATATGTTGTACATTAACAAGAACGGGGCCCCTCTCCTTCTTCTGTGTCATATCGTCATTATGTATATTGACATTTTTAATGTTATTGTTCATTTTCACCGTCCCCTGTTCTAACCACACTCTATAAAGACATATAATATAACGTGGGTGATAGCTCCATACTGTTCTCCACATCAGCCGTATAACTCGGAGCTCCAACAAAGTCTTGCGATCCCAGCATCTCGGCATTTCGACAAAACTAGAGCCGTGGAATGGCTGAGGTATCAAGGGAATGAAAGAATGTTTGGGGATTTAGCTTCTAGTATAAACTAGCGGTATATGCAGCATGACCAGCTAAATGCTAAACAGCAAGAATCACATTTACATGCATAAAACAGAGGCCTCAGCAGCTCATATGCACACACAAAATATATTAGTTTAAGGGGGGAAAAAAGAGGAAAACACAAAGGCATTTCCTGAGAAATACTTATGTCTTATCAGCGAACCCGTATCTCCAATTTCATCGTGTACAGGCACGGGAAAAGAAGAAAAAAAAGAAAGACTGGAAAAAGTGATAACGGAGGACAGCGACAGCACTTATGGGGTGCCCTCTCTGCATCCTCATTCCTGAATATCAGCACAAATGAAAGCAGAAACCAGGCCTGGGTTTTAATGACAGGGGGTGATAAGAGACTAGAAGAGAACGGCAAGCTGTCTGGTCTGCTCAGGAAGTCAGGGAATCAGTGGCATTGTCAGTCAGGGGGGGCCGAGAGAATATCCATCAGTGCCGAAACAATGCTCCAGCTAACCTTTGGGAAACCGGCTCTGACAAGCTTAATGACGCTGGAGATAACACAGTAAATGGAGCACACCAGGAGGGAGCGGGCCCCTGCAGCGCACCGAGCTCACCGCCAGTGGCTAATCGCTCCATAGTCTGCAATGCACATGGTCATCAACGCACGCTTACAACGCATTCCACTACGAGCCGCTTTCAACACGTACCTTTATTTAAATAGAGAGATGAAAATGTTTCCGCTTAAGGGGCATCTATTGCTCGGACATGGCGCATGCTGGAGTTTCCTTGGCACCTTCACAGCCTTTAACACTAATAGATTTATTAAACCTGCCAATAACTTGCACTCTTTTGTTTTGCAATCAATGTAATTGTATTAGAGATATTTGGATTAAAGGTAAGGGGCTTCACTTCAATAAAGATGAGTTCAGATGCTAAAACTAGCATAATTAAAGCTTTCAGAAAAGCCTTACGTATCGAACAGGGCTAGTCACCAAGGTCCTATCGCAACGACATGTCACATCCCAGAACTCTTTACATGAGAAACCTCGAACACACGCGGGTCGCAGCTTCTTGTTCAACATGTACGTCAAATGCGGGAAGAGGTCACAGCAGAATATGAAGATCATTGGAAAAAGGCATTTCCTTTTACATTCTCTCTGTCATTTAATTAACAAATCAATCACACTAAGATTTTTTTTTTAATTATTTTGTATTAAATTTAAGCTGCCAACCTCCCCAAACCAATTTCAAAGTCTAGGAATAATCATGTGATGATTTTTTTTAAATAACGCTTACTACAAAAATATGAAAAACACTTTAGACAAAAATGGTTATAAAAAATGGTAGGAATTTTTGATTTTATAATACATAGCGAGGCCAAGGAAGAAGAAAGCTTTCCTGAATTGAAGATCAATTCCTTCATCACAAAAAATAAATCTGAGCATACATTTTTTATTTTAACATTTTACAATGTAGATTTGTTTTTTTTTTTTGAATTTTATAAAAACACAATTGCACAATATTTGCAACACCGAAATTAGAGCAATTATGGTACGAGATGGTAAATGTGGAGCAAAATACCAGAACGTTTCACTGGTTTCTATGGTGCGTGTTCCATATTTAGCACTCAAACTTTTCCAATGTTGTCTTTATAGACAGAGCCAAAAGATTAGCAATATAGCCCAGTGACTAACTATGATGACATCATACCAGTTTCTACATGATACCTTATGACAAGAGCACACAAAAATGTTTCTGCACATAGGTAAGTTGTTTACTCCAGGCTGCCGGTTCAAGACACTTTTCGAAGACTCCAACACCAAAAAGCGTTAAATGAAATAACTGCAATCTCATTTTACTCCGTAGGCTCCTTTCCAATTTTTTTTTCTTCCAGCGTGCCCAGTGGAGGAAGTCCAAACTGTGGCCTTTTACATGACATCATAAAAGTCTAATTTATCACCAGCCACCAAACATCTAGAAAATCATAACATCCTTTCAGGAAAACGGTGTGGAAAATGATCAGATTGACTTTGATGAAAGCTTTATTATAAGTGCAAATACTCGAGAAACAGTAACCCTTTGTGGGTTAGTACCTGCAGTCGCAGGGCAGATATCCACACTGTGTCTGCTGCCATAGACTAGGTGCTAGATTGCTAGATAAATAATATTGTTGTGCACCTCTGGATTCTCAGTAAAAAAAATCACTTGTCACGGCTTTTGCCGGCTAGAACATACTGTATCTAACTGAACAGGTTACAGGATCTTATCTGGATTCTGTCACTATCTCACTTTTGGCAACATGATACAGGCTTCTCAGCCAATGTAAGGGAGATAAAATTGAATATGTTACATTGAGAGGGATTACTACGCTGTTATTTACTTAACAATGTTTTTCTAGTTGTAAGCTTATTTGAGAGAGGAAAAAAAAAAAAAAAAAACTTTTTTCCGAAAGGCAGGTCCAATTATTAACATATCCCATAATAACTGTGTAGCACGTTTTAAATCTCAGACTCATGTTTACCAGCAGCATACTGCTGATAAAGCGGGGACAGGGTCACAGAAGGGAAAAGATATATGTTTATATATATATATATGTATATATACACACACAGACATAGTTATAGGGCAGGTATATATCTTTTTTGGTGTTGTATGACCAACACTTGTAATCACAAAAGTGTGGCATGTGCAACAACATTTTAATTACAATATAAAACAAGTGTCATTCGTTTCTAAATACCATTAAAAATGTGATATATCACAAAAACGTTTTCTTTACTATTAGGGAAATTAATGGAATGAGTAATTTTTAAAAATATATGAATTGTACCAACCCAGAACAAGTGATACCCATTGTATGCTTCTTTCCTTGTGTGTAAAGGGTTTGTTAAAAAATATTTAATTATTCTTAAACGCATCCCACAACACATTCCATATATTTGTACAGTTAAAGATCCTCTGTCTCCGCAGTCTTCTTTCCCTTTGTCACATGATACATTAACAGACGTTCGTTTTCGTGCCGAAATTTCACCGATTCCTCCATTGGTTTGAATAACGAACGAACAAATGCAACATTGGACGAAAGAAACGAAAAATGAATGTGGAGAATCTCGCTATTTTAATTAAACTTATTCTGCGAGTTTATTTCTTGTTTCCAAAGCAACCCGGACGGGCCACTGAGATTATCCGACAACAAAAATGTTGGACAGATTTGGCCCGAAAAGAAGACGGATTAATTTCATTAAACACAAAGACAATTTGTACCCCGGAAACTTTCCACCGGCACCCAAGTCTAGTTTTAAGTAAATATGTTTTTTTAATACAATTTGAAACAAATACCCGCCTGGTTAATCGTTTGCCAACATGCTTGTTTCTGTAGTGATTTTTCATTGGAGACGTGGCACCTTTCTATGCTAAATGCAGCCTAAACTGAATCATATGTGTTGCGTTGAGGAATGAACACAAAGCATCATGAAATCAATTAGCTAATTAAAGAGATATTCCAGATTCCGAGCGCTTCTGGGCTGTGACTCAGCCATGCAGACAAGTATTTAGAAAGACTGGTGAGATAAGAACCACAGTCTCACTCATGCAGAAACCACAAATACACATCACACGCCTAATTAAATGTCAATATTTCAGATAGAAAGAAAATGTGATGAATTTCCTTCACGTTACCTAGTCACCTCGAGCCATAGCACTAGGACTTTCAGAAAGGACTAAGGAGTTAATGGTTTAGTTCTGACACATCCTTCGTCCCAAACACTGATAGAAACAGCCAGCTCTGCACACAGCAACTAGGGGCAGCAGCAAAATTACCAGGGGTGGGCAGCAAATAAATGCCCCATACGCAACAATGACTTCCATGAGCATTGTCACAGGCACTTTACCTACCGCTGACTATTACACAGAAGCTTTGGCTTAGGAGCTACAGATCCATTTCTACTCTAGAGTCAAAAACACCCTAACAGGAGATAAAATGGCCAAACACGGGGGTGGCTAAAGCGCTACGTAATAAACAACAATAACCATCACAATCATTATTAATTAAATTGCTAGATTATTACATCCCTCAAATATCAAAAAACATATAATGCCATGAAAAACATAACTGTTAAAACATAAGCATGCACTGCACAAAGGGTGAGTTCCCAGAGGTTTCCTATCTTTGCCCCGATAGATTAGGTAGCCGACACTGAGGATCGATCGGATCATGCGCCGGATGATGTATAGGGACAGACAGAAACTATAATACTTGGGGCAAATAATGTATTTTGAATGATTTCGATCCCAGTTGAATTTATTATTACAACGGGTATTTCAGTGTAGCAGTACCATATAGGATGTGAAGGGTGTAATAACTATGGGAGTACCGTGTAGTGCAGGCATGTCCAAAGTCCGGCCCGAGGGCCAATTGCGGCCCGCGTTCCAGACTGATAAGACCCCACAGATAAGTTGCCCAAATATAGATCTGTTTTTTATATATATTAAAGGCAGAGTGATTTAACACCTGTTTAGATTTGTCATCCAAGTCACAAAATGAAAAGTATGCCGTTTTCAATAAACTTTGCATAAAATAGTTAATTTGCATTTAATTTTAATGGTTCAAAGAATGTCAGGCAAAATGGTCGGCCTTCGCACATGTTCGCTTCATCAAATATGGCACTCTTCGAAAAAACAGTTATGTTTTTCATGGCATTGTACGTTTTTAATATTTGATGGATGGGGGATCTATTACCAATTTATTGAGGGTTTTAAGTTAATCTAAAAGTTACTTTTTATTGTTTTTTCTCTTTATGTTATTTGTGTTTAGATAGAAGGGGTATTCACAATGTTTTCAAGACTCTGAGATCAGTCTTTTTTGTGGATGCAGCACGATCTTCAATATTATTTTGCTGGGAATACCTTCAACATGAAACTTTCCATCTCTGAATTCATTCAGCCCTCAACTTAATGTTAACCCTTAGTTAATTACAGGCAACATTCAGTAAACCCTTGTTTTCTTTTTTAGCAAGCGAGAGAGGGATTCGTTTCGGCACTGTATTAATAACATATATATGGTTGCTTCACTCTTATCGCTTATGAAGTGTTCATATGTGATTTAAAAATGCATATAAAAAGCTTTTGCCCTTTAAAATCAAACCACACATTAGCCGACTCCTCTAAAGATATATTACCGAGTAACCAATTACTCAATATAAATCTATGGATTAATGGGATGACAGACTATTAATTATTAAAGATGTAAAATGGAAAATCATTCTTAACTGTGCTCTGAAAAAATTATTATATTCTGTGGACAGTGGAAAAATGTCTTTATTAGGCATTGTGGTAGGTAACTGATCTCAACCCATGAATTGGAAGTAGATTTTTGTTCTTTTTAATTAGAAAAGCAAGCAAGCCCCAAAACTATTTATTTGGCTTAATTATTGCTTTATAACTTCATGGTTTCAGGAGAAAGACCTGTCAGAGCCGGCGCTAATGATGACACAATAAGACACACACACTCCTGCTAATGTGCCGGTAATTGGCATTTATCACACTCTAAGCAACGGTAATTTGCATGCTCACATAATATCCACACAACGCCTATAGGAGTTTGTACACAGCCTGCTACCATTGGCAGTATCTTTACTCTCAATCTGCCCTCTCTATGACCTGTGCAGAGCAACGCCTTAAATTATAACACATGAAACAAAAGAGATTTGGACGAGTATCAACTATTTTTTTTTTTTTTTTTATGAGTTTTGAATATTTTTAGCCTCCAACGTTTTACTATGACTATCAAATCACTTAATAACGAGAACATTGCACATTCCGGTATTGCAAAATGTTGTAGAGAAGATATGCATTACATGCATCGCAGAATCCCACCGCAAAAGGCTAGCAAGTTGCTCAAAAGACGGGAAAATTGCTTGTGTGCTTGTTATTTTTAACAAGATGTAGAATTTTTATCTCTTACACAAGATTCACTCTTGCCTGCGATGTTCTGCATTTTAGAGTGATATGTTGAAGGCTATTTTTCTATTGCAATTGAGTAGATTAAATACATAATGCTGATATTTATCACATGACCAGATAGTTCTAGGTCACATTTAGGAGTCTTAGAAAAATCTTTAGGAGCCAAGAACAAATACCTCTACAGAGACAAATAATAAAAAAAAAACAACAACCAAGAAAGTTAGGTGCTACTGGTAAACTTTTAGGATCCTTGTCTACTTGGCTCCTGGGATTTGTCGGCTCTGGTTTATTATAACAAAATACATACAAACAAACATTAAGTCTAGGCTGTGCTTGCCAGTCCATTAATCATGTGCACTTTTTCCCCATGAGAGTTTTCTTCAGAAGCCAACTCTCAGTAACCACTTCCACTGACAAGATTTGGGGCATGTTGGTTATTGTTGGTGCCAGTTGAACTGCTATACAAAATACATAATTCATGTAATTCAATATTACAGAGCTAAAGAATGCCAGGAATAGTTAGGTGTGTATTATTATTATCATCATTTGACTAATAGTGTGGCCACAGAAATTTATATGATCTATGACCTGGTAACATTTATTGGATCTGAAAAGAAGAAAGTCCCAGTTCTAAAAGAAGTGACTGCTTTAATAGACATGTTTTATTTTTCTTATAATAACTAGCAGGGAAGTTGCGTGTATAATCTTTGCTAAACACAATACGAAATTAAGCCATACTAAAAATAAACTTTAGCCTCTACTACCATTCCCTAAACACTTTAAACATCTAATCTGGAAGCACAGTAATAAAATATGCTACAGAAATATGTCAAGTGTGTGGTCTCACCAATCCCAGTACCGTGCCGCAGGGGACGCTAATAAATTAAGAGATGTTGATTAAAGCCGACATTTAATTGTAGATTGAGACATTTGGAGTTGGGAGAGTAAAGTAACTGGATAGCTTGGATGTGGTTGAAATTATGCAAAAAAGTAGTAAATAAATAAAAACCAAATATAGACACAGGGTTGCTATGTTACAGCTTTCCTGGCACTCGGCCATGCCTTTGGCACTGCCAAATAATTATACTTATGTTTTTAACAGACATTAAAATATTAATCTAATCAAAGGCTCAAGCACATCGTGGAAGTGTCTGATTCCGCACGTACGCAATGGCTGGCATTTCCTTGCCTACTATGTTGCTACCCATCTTGGCATCACACCTGTCACACAGGTTAGAAAAACAAGATTAATAAAACAAGAAAAAAAAGTGGTAATCCAGACAGTATTAAGAGCACCTCCCTAAATCTCCTGGCTCTTCCTTCTCTTCACACTGGGCTGCTTTGCGCCTTGTTTGCTTGCTTAATAAGTAGGATTAGTTGTTCGTAAAGCCGGTTCTGAGGTCAAACCACACACACTATGCAAATCAGATTGCATGCCTCAGATGTAGACATGGAAGCCATGGTCGTGTCAATTGCTCCATTCTTCTGTGGCGGTCCTCATGAACCAAAGTGTGCTTATAGTGAAATTGTTTGCCTAATATGAATAACATTTTGCATCTTAAAGTAAAATGGTCACTTTCCATCTATTCCTAATGTATATATTTCATTCGTAAATGAATTTTAAATCACACAATCTTAAGGGTCGCAAACTAGTCAGGAATTCCGTGTGTAGCTGTGCTGTGAAAATATATTTGCCCCTTCCGAATTTATTTTACTTCTATATTTGGCATGCCTACAATGATCATTAAACTATTTTTAATATTATAAAAAGGTAACCTGAGTAAACACAAAAATAAAGTTTCTATCCAACCCTACCTGGCCCTATGTGAAAAAGTAATTGCCCCCTTAGTTAATAAATCAATAACAAATTAAATTGATAATTAGGTTCAACTTGACTAGACACACCCAGGCATGATTATTGCCAAACCTGTTGAATCTAGTCATCAACTGACAAATAACTGTCTTGTAAAGTGAAGTAGGTCTCAAAATGCTGTGATCCAGAGAAATTCAAGAACAGATGAGAAACAAAGTCCTTGGCATCTATCAGTCTGGAAGAGTTTGTAAGGCTCTGGCGAGGAGTAGCCAACCTACCAAAATTCCTCCGAGAGCACAAGGACCACTCATCCAGGAGTTCACAAAAGAACCCAGACTAACATGTTAAGAACTGCAGGCCTCACTTGTCTCAGTTAAGGTCAGTGTTCACCATTCCCCAATAAGAAAGAGGCTGTGCAAAAATGGCATCCAAGGGAGAGTGGCAAAATCCATTGTTGACCAAAAATTCTGCCAAGAAGAGTGGTTTCATTGTAGTTGTTGCAGCAAGTGTGGCACAACCAGTGGGCTTTTTCACTTGGGTGATAGAGGATTTATTTCTTTACCTTCAATAAATGAAATTATCATTTAAAAGCTGAATTTTGTGTTTACTGACGTTGCCTTTGACGTAGATTAAAATTGGTTGGATGATCTGAAACATTTAAGTGCGACAAAAAGGCAAAAATAGAAGAGATCTGGAAGGGGCAAATACTTCTTTCACAGCACTGTGTATCAGTGGAGTTCTTTGTGGCAGTGTACATATCATGTGCTTCAATATGCTGCATAATTACTGAAGGAGAGACTCATTCACTGTCTGGAAATATCTATGTTGTAAACACACACTCATATTCCTACTGACACAAAAGGAACTTTATACATAAAATACCCCAGGAGATAAAGCAAACCAATTCCACTTGTGGTAGCCATGCGGTTTGAATCCGATACGGACTTAGCATATAGGATATCCACAAGAGAACAGACATTTGCATAAATATGTCAACTTTCTAATATTTGATACACTGGATTTTTTTTGTTGGCATAGGATGAATAGCAAGCCTCCATCAATAGCAGAATAAAGAAAAGGAATATATAGATATGTATGTGTGTGTATATATATATATGTGTGTATACAGTATATATATATATGTATATATATATATACATACACACAGTTTGGGGAGAACAGAGATTTCTCTTGTAATTGGTCCACTGAGCAGTAGCTCATCTGGGGGTATGTTCGCCCAACAGAGTGATCTGTCCCCCTCTTTTGCACACACACACATATATATATATATATATATATATAAAGGCCATCGCCCAAGTAGGCCTGTGTCTTATGGCGCCTTGCATGACCTTTATCGATGATTATGCAGCCGTTCCTGTCCTTTGATATGCGGCCACACGCTTAAAAACTTTGAGTGTAGCATACAGTCACGCGTATCCAGCAGAAGGATGATTAAAGAGTCATTTCTCTGAAAAGTTGCCCATTTGAAATGATGTATTAAATTTAGCAGAGTTTCTTTAGAAGGATTATTTTACTTGCTCATGAATGTTATATAAAGAAGCAATATAATTTGTTACAAAATCTTTATGCGATTTACTATGGAAAACCCTGTGACTCCTGATAACTCCCATCAATGAGACATACCCCATTACTGATCAGTGCTGTGAAATGATCTTACTACTGATATTCTGAGATTCTCCAAGGAGGTAACGAATTTGTTTTGATAACCTAAACCGATTATATGGATTATTTCATCAAAGACAATGCCAGACCCGGTACAATGCAGAGGATCTCAATACAAATATTGCTAAACACTGTTATGTAACCCAGCCAACAATATTTATGAACTTCTTTCATTTGTACTGTCTTGCAAGAAAACCATTTAAGATATTTCTATAAATTGCAGCTGAAAGAATCTATTCAATGCCACCAAGAACTCCCACCCATAATTTACTTTCATTACATGCAGAGAAGTTAGTTGAGGCGCCCAGGGCTCCTAGCTCTGGGAGGGAATCACCCATTGGACCCCTTTTATTACCTCAATGGTTGGTTTGGAGGAAAAAATATGGCAGGAGGTTTAATGCTCTGTCATAATTCCTCATTATACAAAATGGCCACTGTCTGAAATGCTCCCTTAAACTGGAAATATTTAGACAGGGGTATGGGTCTGGTCAGGAAATAATGTACACTTTAAGAAAAGTATGAAATGGAAAGAAGTTGCAGATATATCCTATTGGTCTACATCACCATCAGGTCATTGTTTAAGTGCCAAAGGCCAGGCAGTCCCTATGGATACCACTATGCAGTATGATGAGTATTGTATTTTGTAATTGCATCTTCTTTGCTCTACAGAAATTTGAATTTGTGAAAGGCTTCCATGCGTACATTTTTCAAACGTGTTACCGCTTTGGGTTGGATTAAAGAAGGCTGATACTTGATGTGATATAATACTCCAGGCGATAATATTTCCAAGAGTATTAGGACCAGCTCATTTTGTTAGTTTCCATGTCTTTGTATTATGTACTAAACAGTTGTGGATTCTGGGATCCATACTAGCTAGTGTAGCCTCCGACAGCCATTTTAACTGCATTTAAGCAATAAAAAATCCATAGTTGTACATCTCTGTAATTATGGCAGAAACCTTACTTCTTTTTAATACTTGATGTTGATTTCCACATGTACTTCTTAACATATGCATGGGAAAGAATCTGAGGTACTAAATTAAATTATCAAAAAGAGTAGAGGAAATTGAAAAACTAATTAGCAAATAGTGACCATCAAGGGGGCTTTAGAAATGTGACCAGTGAAACCAGATTTGAGTGCAATTCACTCATGGGAGGGCAGGCAAAAGGGGCAGGGGGCATTACCCCCCAGACTGTGCTAATTGAAAGGTTTTGACCACTACCTGATGTTCTTTCATATGGTTCACGTGCAATAACATATATTACCACCAGGGTATGTAGACTAACAGGGGCTGCAGACGGCACTTCATAATGCGATTGTTTTTGTGCCCCATTAATGGGTTTTCTTTTTTTATCACTCCATGCTGGAAAGAGCTGGATAGTGCTGTCTGCCTAATGAGTTTTTGCCTGCCTTACTACTGGGCCATTTGGTGGGACTCCCTGCCATAAGGTTGCCAGCCCTCCCATGAATGCACTTGAGATGAGGCAGAGAAGGAGATAAGGGATTATGTAACCTCCAGGATGCTAAAGGATTCGAAAACAAATAGGCAATGAACCGACATACAATCCAGTAAACAAAGCAATCACTCCAGGGAGTACATATGACAGAAAACAAGAGATTGTGCAGAGAAAAGCATACAAGAAAATGGCAAAGCTGAGATCACATAGGAAACACAGTAACGGGGGAAGTGCTAAAGGATCACCAACAGGAAGCAGTCACGGGAGGGGCACTGATAGCCATACAGACGTACACTTTCCAAAAAACGATATTTTCAGTCCAAATGGAAATCTGGATGAATATCACACAATGATTCTTACTTTACTGCATTAAAGGTGGAATATGCGTTCCCTCAAATACATTTCTGAATAGAAAATATTAACAAATCTTTATTGTAATCACTGCAAAACACATTAAGAATGCACACTTTCATCCTGTCTGATAACAGGGAGACATTTGTGACATTTCAGGAACCTGGAAAGACTCCATTTTCTAGCATTAACTTCCTGAAATACCACATCTGAGACATCTTGTTATCACAGGAAGGAGCCAATAAACCCATTAAGATATGCTACTATTTTCTGCCATTAATACTGAAATTTGCAAAAAAGGGGGAAAAACGTACATTTTATGAAAACAGATTTTAGAATGGTTTTGTTTTGGCTATTTCCCTCTACCTGTATATTTTTCTTTATTTGTATCATAGTGAAGCGGGCTCAGCATCTTTAAATTGAGTTTACAGGTAATTTGGTAGGTAAAATAATTACTTTAATAAATTACGTAATTTTGATTATGAAACTGCACAATCATAAAAAATATAATAATAAAATATAACTATTGGCAGTAAGTGATTAGAATGTTAATGAGCAGTACAGACTAATTTCATATTAAGTCCACCACTTAAATGGGTCAGTTTGCGAGTAAATGGCACAGCAGGAAGCAAATGGCACAATGACGGTTGTGGGCCAGAAGATACATCTGACCATAGGTCCATGCAATTTTCCTGAACTGCTTATCAAACAATGATTCACTTATTAGAATTAGCAGTGTGCTTATTAATTTCTAGGTTCATATCTCATTCCACCATGGAGTAGAATCCAACAAACACAGAGATGCGTTCCGGAAAAATAAACAAATGACATGAAGACTTTGGCTCACTACTAAAGTGTAGTCATCAAAGAAATCTATATGTGAAGGGCTTATTTGCAACCTCTATATTATATGCTGTAATGGAGCAGCATGAACATTATGCCCTAAATTGTATGTAGTTACTTCCAATTTTCCGCCCTTTCCTTTCACTATAAGACGATAATTCGTGTAATGACCAAATGGGATTAGAAGGCAGGAGTTGAGCGCTATGGTTTATCATTATGTTACAAATAGCATCGGCAATTAATTTTAGGACCTTGAAGTCATTCATGATTTAATGAGTAAGCAGAGTTGACTGAGTTATGGTATTCCATTATGTTCCGAGGGAGTTGTTAATTATGGTGCAGTAACTCCCACTTCTCACCAGCATACCTAAGCTCCGTGTGTTTTTCAACCACATCTAGAGCCACTCACACGTTGTCAGGCTGAACTTGACCCTAAATCTTATATACTAATGAGTAATCTGCTACTGACAAGAGAAATGATCAGGAAGACAATATGCAGAGAGCTGAACAGTTACACGTAATTACAGGATACAAAACATATTTACAGACATTTGATTTCTTTTCTCTGCTTCTAATAAATGTACAAGGCACTTTTCCAACATTGATGGTATGATCCAAACTCAGAAATAACCGATTCTTCAGTATTAGTCATGCAGATTTTTTTTTTTTGGAAAAACTAATAACGTAAACTTTCCCACAATTTTATGAAATAATGAAGTCCACTGGGGAATATTTATATAGTGTAGTTACGGTTACTAAGAGCATCTGCTTCTCCCTATGGCATTCTAAGTCTTTCAACTACAGAGCGTGCATTAGAAAAAGTGGTCGTATAAGACAGTCTGAAGCTACATTCTGTATATCACAAGGAGCTAAGGGAAGAGTTAAATGGAACATGTTGTTTTAAACAACATGGAATTATCTCCAAAGTACCCTTGATGACCATTACAAATTGAAACATACAAATGCAGATAGACGCACCTGCATGGAAACATGTTCACTCTCTGGAAATCATGACTCTCTGCATAATTGTGCTGGAAGTATCTTGGTAACGTTACACACTATACTACTTTTTTTTTTTTAACCCTTTAATGACAAAGCCCATACATGTACGGGCTCAAAATGCATTGTGTTCAATGGGTTTAAGGACCGCCCATTGTCCTTAAGGGGTTAATAAATGTGATCCGCAGCAAACCTGCCTGTCCCACAACATACTCATCACCGAGTCATCATCAGCGTACCTGCTGGATGTTACAGCTCCATACTCTGAGAAGATCTGGACACCTTAGCCCATTTTGTTCCACATTACTGGCAGAGCGTTTCATGTGTAAGGCCACAAAAATGATATTCAAATACCAAGGTGTCTGATCCTCAAGGGCTGACATTTGTCTAAATTTGTAATTATAAATACCGCATTCACCACAGAAAAATAATAATACAGCTTCTGATCTAAAACAACATACAATCAAATTTCCTTATTCCTTAATAGTCATGTTGGTCTATTTGTGTCTACTGGGGTTTGCTACAGGTGCCCTAAAGTGAGACAACTTGCGTATGTATCTATTCAACCTTCTACACACACACAAAGCGCTATATACGAGGGCACACAAATATGTTTGCAGGTATCCTGTCAATGTTAGGGGGAGACATTTACTGAATAAAATTTAAAGGAATCAAACCTTCTCTAAGCTTAACAACACATATAAGTGCTTTAATTGGCACTTTCATCGAAGAGATAGTGACCCTGTATTTA
Source organism: Spea bombifrons (assembly GCF_027358695.1). Lineage (NCBI taxonomy): Eukaryota > Metazoa > Chordata > Amphibia > Anura > Pelobatidae > Spea > Spea bombifrons. Next base: position 65,930,411 of record NC_071091.1, read on the forward strand.
ACCAGATGCACCAAACCCACTCTAACATTGTTAATTCTTATTTACAATAAGCAGCTGCATGAAGTATTGGATTGGAACGAATACCGGTAACACAAGCCTCTCTGTACTTCATAGTGGGCTGACTACAGCTTTCCACACTGATCCATTTCTGTAGAAGGAACCTTGAATGGGGACAAATTAGGACACGCACTTGACTTTAGCACTGAAGCGCTAGTGTCTGCTCTCCTTCATTCAACAAGGACATCTCGTTCAGGGTTAGACTGGAGAAAAGCTTTCCATCAAGCACTTTGATAAGAGAGCCAGATGTGATCAAAGTTTGCCCATTCATCTTATCTATGAAGTACAATAACTCAGAAATGAAGCTGCACTCTGTTTGCTCCTCCTCATCGTTAATAGCCATTCAATCACAGATGAAATTGCTGCACATGCACTCCCCGCCAGATGTTATCTCTCCCCAGCCTCAACTTATAAACTGCAGCTGAAACCTGAGTGGTTGATGGGACTAGCTAAACAGTTGTACCTTTGACCTGCTTGCATTAAACTTGCCCAATCAATTTAAGCTTAGCGTAAACACTGTGTCCCTCATGGCTTCAGTGGTGAGAAGAAAACTGAACTAAGCCTCAACATTTTCTAACAGCAATCTTGTCTTACAACACCAGGGGGATTTGCATTGTATTGGGGGCTTTATGAAACCATATGAACATGTTGAAAGAATTAGAGTCATCTAAAATAGAAAAAAAAATTGATGGTGACACTCATTTCTTAAAAATCAACTCTGTTCCCAGCAGCACGGGTCACACTAGAACATCTAGTAGTGTTTGGAGACTGCCCTAATCAACAGATTTTTATTCAATCCAATAATAATTCATCTGGGCATATGTAATGCTAATAAGGTTATGCTCAGGAGCATTGCTTCCTTAAACAATCAAACCTCCGCTCCTCTTAACACGCTGATATTCCAAAATATAGTTTATTAAAACTTAACTGTGGCAGGACACACGGTACAGTCACTGGTTTCAATTCATAAGGTTAGAAATCTGCCGTATGTTATTAGTGAAACTACAAAACAATCAATACTTTACTAAACATATTAAACCTTGTAAAAAGTTATTACAACTAGTTTCAAGGTTTGTAAATGAACACTGTCACATGCTTACATCTTAAAATTCTTCTCCCAAAAGCAGTGTTTAGTAACTTACTAGATATTGGAAATAGGCATTTTATACTTTTGCTCCGCAATATAAACAAATTACACGACCCGACGTATTTTTCATATAATATATGTTAACATAGTAACCACTGCATATAGAAAAAGGAAGATTGCCAACATTAAGTTTTAGTGATTAATATTACTAACAATAATTAAAAGGACTTGGCAAGTATAGAGATAAATCATTTAATGGCATACGCCTGATCATAAATATAAAAATGGCACAAAATAATTTTCCCTCTAGCTTTAGTCTAAATGTCTGGCAGCATGCAGTAGAAGGAAGAAGTAGTAGTATTTCTATATATATGCCATGAAAATGAACAATAGATATAGACTGGGGTAGAGTGTGCTCATTAGGTACCGTTGGTGTCTTCCCCATCACCACTTATCAGCATAGGGACTCATCACCTGTGTCCAAATGGGCCAGGCTGTGAAAGTAACACCAGTTGAGGGCACAGATGTCCACATGCTAAATGGGACATGCAAAAATGTTGTCACCTCACATTACCCGTGTCCACAAGCACTATATTTAATCATCTCATACTGTGGGCATGTAGTTCAGAGGGGTCACTTTCTTTGTACAAGTCGCACTCGACATTTAGATGTGGTCACACTAGATCACTACATCAAACAATTTGTCTATGGAATTCTGATCGAATTCAGAAAACAAGTACTGTGAATTTAACTGAGATGCTTTTGCTCTTGAGAAATGCCCCAGCAGGCATTATGCATAATCACTTTTGCAATCTGACCTTGGGAGAAAAAAAAAAACTATAAACTGGAAACTTATTCTTGGTAGATAAATCAGCAAATGAAAAGATGTCAGTAAATTCTGCCTCCAGATAGTTGCGCCTTCGCAAGGCAGATCTAAGTAATCTACAGTGACAAGAGTCCCAGAATAAGGCCAAGACAAACAAAGGTAAACACTGCTCCATGAGCCCTTTTGAATAGTAATTATGCTTGTTCAGTTATCGAAGGGCACTCACCTGTTAGAGCCAGAGCTTACCATGGTAATAATGTAGTGCAGCGATCACTAATATCTAACATTCTGGGAAGGCTCCTTAGCCAGAAATGGTTACTGATAGTCTAATTATTTAGTCACTTCCATACATTTCAGGATTTATAGTGTCCTTCGGGAAATGTACAGTCTCTAGATCCTTGAACCGCCAGTGACTGCATGTCCCTTTTTCCCTTCCCATTCACTTACGCTATTTATATAGCTGAGGTTATCTCATTAAATAGTTATACATTTATTAACTAAAGCTCCCCCTGGAAATCAGTCATGTACCAGTCTAGAGCTCAAGTTATTTGAACTTTCTGTGGCCCGAATAGTCAAAATTACAACTGTAGTAGCCCAGGGTACACAAATAGGCACTGATCAGATTGTCTCTAAAGTTAGAATACCGAACAAGGCTTTGTATCAGACCACCTCTTGATCAAGTCTGCCTAAGCATTAATAAACTTGCAAGTCCTGCAGCTCGATCGTAATCCCACCAGCCCCTAAATTCTGTAGAGCATGTGGCACAATGATACTGTTACAAATTGTGTGCCAGCTGTTCAGAAGGACAGGTATACCGCTAACTAGTCTAGAATGCTACCAACACTATCACCCAAAAGCTTGGGTTTCCAGAATCATGGTCACTGGCCTGTCAACATGGGTGGCAAAGGATCCGAAGGCAATGAACTAGCCAACACTAGTTCCCGGGAAATTCTTCCACGGAAACGAAAGCACTCGGTATTAGCGGGAAGCTGGTAGTGATCACTGTGCAGCATCAGTAAAAACTCTAGCTTTGTCTTGACCTTTCAGCCTTTGGCATACCCACCTGGTACAAAACATGTGAATGAGTGCCAGGCTGCAACAAATGTGATAGAAATGATCTTATGCTACCTTATAGATGCCATTTAAGAAATATTATATAGTTACATTTCACATGACTTCAAAGTAAAATAAACCACGCTCTAGAATCTGTGAAAGCATGACACATACACGAAAGTGTTGTAAAAATCAGCCAGTATCAAAGATGGAATGTCTAGATGAATGTGCCATTACACATAGCGTCCATACTGCAAGTGCAAAGCGTGAAATCCACAACCGACAGCAAAACGTCTTCCTATGAGAACTGTCTGTGCTCGGCATGACGGAGATCTGCCACGTAAGAGCTGCATATTGCTCCTCACTGCAGAATCGCTTGTGCGGGAGAAACAGCCATTCGGAGCATCTACCTCCCCCGGCTGACACACACAGCAAAACAAAAGGACTTTTGTGTTTAATTTAAGGTGATGCATACCATCCCTGGGCTGACATACACAAACAGTTTTAAAGTCACTCACTCCAGGGTGCATTTCAGATCAGTCTACTGCAGTTTATTAAAGACACTGATTGGAGCCTTATGTTTCACTGGTGACACTGTCACTTTCTTCCATAGTAATACGCTCCAGATTATTACCAAGGGGTCACCTTGGGCTGATAAGAAATGTTAAAATAGAGGCTGTAAGATGATATATCAATATGCTAAACGCACTGTAGTTTATGGCATGTATGTCAGTATGCACAAGGCTTATCTGGATTGCTTTAAAGCTTAACCAGGAGTTCACTATAAATATTTTCCCATTAAACTGTTAGACTCCTGGGCTAAAGCCACAGTGTGGGTTTTTAAGGAGTTTGGGGGTCGTTTACAGGAGATCTATAATAATTTTCACCTCTGACCATGCCTTACACTCATGATCTAATTATGAAAACATTCTTTGTTAAATAAAAAGACAGCAAAAATAAGGATGGAAATATATATATATATATATATATATATATATATATATATATATATTAGAATATTTTTAATGGTGGCTTTAAATTTCCATATCTGTAAAGGCCAAACCGGAAGCTGGGATACAGCAAGTATCTCTGGACTGTTGGGGTGCAAAGATAATGTTTTCACTGGACCTTCTACCTCCGAACGGATAACTAATTCATTGCGGTTGCAGTTTCAGCCTTCACAGAACTTCACATCATGGCTTATCAGGTGACGTATAAAGCTGCATTCTTCAGATCTAGAAAAAGTGATCTATGTGTATGCTGGCACTATGGATGTATTCATTAAATTGATAGACATCTCTGTCTCTTCTGCGCTGTAAGCATACTTTTTGGGGTTTCATTGAAATAACTGAAAACACGTTGGGTAAAATATCTTGGCTAAGAAACTGTATGTCCAAGTTTAAGCAACTGCTGACTTCAAGCACAATATTAAAATTCTACTCCCCGAGATAGTTTTTTTGTTTTCATTTTTTAATGCACGTTGGGAGTCCATTTTGCATGTAAATTGGTGCAGGCATACTGTAGTTACAGAAGCTAGAATATTAGATTTGTTTCATTTAACTCTACTGAAAGCCGTTTAGTGAAAGCAGATAGCACGCTTCCTACGTGGCTCAGAGGCATCTCCATTGGAGTGCAGAACCAGCAGCCAATCGCATAGATGCGAGCAAAACATCGACGTTCAGCTGGGGCACACAACTGGTCCATTGCTACGTCTGTTGACTAGTTCGGGAGAGCTACTGAGCGTGTGCAAAATGATACGCATTCAGTAAAATGGAGTGAAGGAGTAGAGTGAGTGGCCCGTTAAAATATACCACATCTTAAATGCTACTCAGAAGGGAAATTATCGATATTTACACCTAGATGCTACATACAGCTACTAGGGAATGGGAAGAGTTGTCCTTTTAAATAAGCAGAGCATCCCCACACTTGTGCCGTTAAAAGAAAAGTATAATTTTACAGATCTTTAGCTCCAAGATCAAACAAATAAATAAATTACTTGTCCCATAAAGCAAATGACAAAATACTTTAAGCTGGCAGAACGTGGAAAGCAGCCATCATTCCATCCTGTTCTGGTAGCGTACTGTTGTGCATGTTGTGACCAACTATGGGGAAAAGGACATGAAGAACACGTGTACATTCTTCTCCACAGTGAAAAAGCATAGACCTATGGTTACTCAACACTCATCTAGTATAATGGCAATATATTACATTTCATTGTCCTGTTTCCTTCAGCTAATTGAGACCAGATGTGTTCGGGTTAACATGTTGTTTGACCTACTTAGGCCAGAGTTAAGATGGTTCACAAGTGAACGTTTGAGACCTATGTGAGAAAGGTTAAAATACTCTAAAATATGGCATAAATGTGTTTCTGCATGAAATTCTATGTTTAACATACTCTTGGCACAACAATCCCCCGAACCATTCTTAATGTATCTTTACAGAAGCAAATAATATCCTTGCCTTGATCTCAAATTATTAGAAAATAAACTACAGAGAAGGTTGGAATGTATTTGCTAAGTGTGACAGAACTTACAAAATATAACTGTATTCACCCCAGAAGACAATCCACGTCAGTAAAACATATAAAACAAACCTGACGAGTAACATTTGCTATTAAACTATTTCTTAAACCTACTTGTTCTGAGTCAGAACAGAACAAAAAAAATCATAGTTCATGGAGCAAGAAACTGAATCCATTCTCCTGCTAGATTCCTGTCCTTTTTACTCATTTATATAACACAAGCACTCGGTATTGGGGTTAAAGGGGGTGCTAAGCAGCTGCTTCTGACGAACTCGAGCTTTTCTTAGAAAAGAACGTTGTCACAAATGATACTTGAGCGATGATGCGCTATCTAATAATGGCAGATTCACATTGGTATTGGTAAAGAGACATGGGGCAGACATTTAATCCTAGGCACCTAGCACAAACACTGAAAATCTGGAATACGATACATATATCCATATATACAGAAAAGCTTTAACAGAAATTTACAGAACATTTCATGGAACGGCATTTCTTACAAGAAGCTAGTGGTTTAGATGTTTCCTGCCCAGATGCGTCTCAATGAAGACCAAATCTATAGGATCCCACAGTAAACAAAATCCTTTCTGCAAGCTACAAATTAGCTATAGTGTTTGTATGTATATATACTTCTGGATAATTCAATCCATACATAAATACATTTGTGTTTTTTACGTACATATTAATGTTTTAGTGCTTTAGAACTCATGCCCAACAAATAATTAGGAAATAGGTGTGGTATCTGCTATTTGGTAGGTAGATTATATATACATACATATATAATATATTATACGTTAGCTGTACAGGAATCGTCTAATATACAGAACATCTCTTATAAGCCTTGGCCTTTTCTTACCATGTTTACATTGTAAAAATTGCTTCTTTTCATGTTCGATAAAAAAAGTAAAAAAATAATAAACAAAAAAAACATGCTATATATATTCATGCGCAGAAATGAAAATGTATTTTGTTATGCAAAATTAGAAGTCATAAAAGCATCAAGTTTGCATAACAATCTGCTTTTCCTGTCCGGCTGGCGCAGCCTTCGGAGTACGTCTGAGATGATAATCTGAAAACTTTTCAGTTTCTTTCTTTTCTCCGCTCTGCATACCACAGTGCTAAACGAAAAAGTCATCTCCAGGTCAAAACGTTGCCTGAGGTGGAACCTTAACATTTTTTTTCCCTATCAACAATAACTTTTTTTTTTCTCAGTTTCATAGTTCACCTTATCTAAACCAATTTGTCTAAGTGATAGGCTTTCAATCTGCTGCTGACCATCTCTTTCTAACGGATTGTTCAAAAAAAAAAAAAAAGAAGTAGATGCTTCTTATTGGATTGATAGCAGGAGCTCAATCGGCTTGAAACTCAATCAAACAAAAAACATTTGAAATGTTCTGATTATTTAATCTAACAAAATGTTCTGATATCTAATGTCAATAGTGATACAATGCTAAACCAAAAAAATGGTTCATGGGCAAATTCTTGATTCTATTTATATATATTTTTTTAAAGAATATATCGTAAATCTGATCATATATTTTGGTATATATTAGTTTGAGCTTCTATTTTTAAACAATTCTTTGTCTGTGGCTCTAAAGAAACATGTATATTTATTACTTAGCAATAATGAGGCGCGTGCTAATAGCTGAAACCATGCTAGAATAACCCTTGAGGACTTAGGTCATAATAATAATAATAAAAAATAATAATATTAAAACCCACACTTTCTATTCCCTTGCTAGCAGTTTTGTTATCACAATGTATAGATAAAATGTTATATTGTCCCTTAAGTAGGTCTGGTTAGGGCAAAACTGCACGCATGTGACCATGTATAAAGGTACTTAAGTTTAAAATTCAAATAATAAAAAAAAAAGCTAGAACAGGTTTCTTGGTAATAAGGGCAGAGGTATTTTCAACTGTGATTGCAAAAGAACAGAAAGTTTCATAAAGTCATTAATCAAGTGATCTTTCAATTCAATACGGAGATATTGTGATAATTTGACATTAGCATTTCAGGATGATACTGTCACATTTTCTGTTTTTAGATGCATTGCAAGCACAGAGATGCGGGCTCTATACTGTCAATCAGTAGAGTGAAAACTGCAGTATGCCTTAGAGCAACATACAACATAATTGATAGTTTTGAGCTTGTGTGACAACTTTATCTAGCTGTATAAAATTGCTCTTTTCCCTCCCTCAGGGGTCTGTCTTGCTTTTTCTTGTCTTTACACTACATTGAACAGTAAATGCAGCATGTTTAGGGGTTAGACGCTTCCATTAAACACTCACAAATTTGCTCCACTTTCTCAACGTGAGGTCCGATTGATTCAGCTAAATACCCCCTGTTGTTCTTTTCTTGGAGCTCAGAATATTTGACGGATTTGGGTGTATCAAAGCATTCTACAGCCATAAAACTCAACCTAATGTGTATAGAAACCCCGGAAATATATTTGTCAGTTACTAATATATCTTGTTTTCCTTATCTAAATAAAATAGATAGGTCTCAAAATCATATAAAATGTCTTGGTGAAGCCTTGCCCTCTAAAAACTTGACCTCCCAACATTCCAAAGTTGACTATTTGAAACGGTGGAGGGTTTAAAATGACACCTTTTAACGCCATGAACAGGTATTGTCTTAAAAAAATAGCTTCTGGTATAACGTTTATACAGATGATGATGTAGATTTTCATATTATTAAAAAAAATATTAAGTAAATATTCTATTTTATTGCTGAAGCTGGCTGGCAGTGAGTATAGCGCTTATGCACGCTTGTGTGAAGGAGATGTGTCCGGCCAAACGCACCCCAAGGAGCTCAAGGTGGAAAAAAGAGCCAAGCTCCCATTCACATTAAGTCCACTTAAATATGCCTCTTCCTTACACTTCCTGGTAGCGGGGGGGGGGATTTATTTTTTTTTTTTTTTTACTCAACACGCTAAAACTAGAATCTTTAGAAATTAGCGACCAGAACGTCCCCTTTAACTGCTGTATGGTAGATACTAAAGCCCATCACGCAGTAGGCCTACTCTTCCTTTCATAACTGAAGTGTGAACGTTCCATAACAAGACAGTGTGAAGTCAAGCTAAAGGATTGAGTATGGAGAAAAAAAAAATCAAATTTCAAAGAAGCCACATCAAGATTGCTGTTTTTGGCAGCACGTTCTACATTTACGATCAACAGCGAACCTTTTTTCCAACCTTCATGTATAACTCATTGTACTCATTCATCCTCCTTCGAAATAAAGGGTACGAAAAAAAAAAACCCAGCAAATATCAACATCACGTGATGACCCCAAATTATTCTATTATTCTAAATCTCTCCTGTGCTGTTTACTTCTCGGGTTGATAAAATAAAATTGAGTTCCCGTTTATCACGATATGAATTGAAATCAACTTTGAAACTTCCTGGAAACGTAATGTAAGAGCTTCAAAGGAATTCCAACTCAACTGGAAACCTTAAAACCCAAGCAGCTCTGGGTTAGCCAGAACATAATGGGACATGGTGCGAGCCAAAAATAACGCCTGCAAATATTCCTCATATTTTAGCTTTGAACAATTGTTTTGTGTCATGTTACGAATTAAGGATAGACAATGAGATATTCTGTTCTTTGATATTACACCACGGAATGATGACTAGAATCCCAACAGCGGTTAGCGATTATTGTTTAGGTTTAACCAAATATTAATCAGTCATAATATATTGATGATGTCTCATATTAAAAGGAACAAATCACATAGGTAAGGAAAATTATAAATATATAAAGATTCATATTTAGTTTCCATTTACATTTTGATGTTATACAAATTCTTAATAATAAAATGTTAGATCAGAGGATATTGCATTTTTGCTGTAAATGTTTGCCTCTGTTCATTATGGAACAAAATCCATAAATAATCATTCCCTCTGTATTTACGCTGCATATGTAGGATGCAGTATAACTGCTAAACATTTTACATGTTTTGTTAAATGTTTTATAGGCTCAGAAGAACTGCGTAAGAACAATAAGCATATAAGGGAGTGGGGATACTTTTCAAAGTCGGCCAAGAACACCCAGAAGTTTACTTTATGGCGTGTCCTGATAGATTTTATTAATTTCAAGCAATGGGGAATATGTAGTTCAACCTCGGTAGCTTTGAAACATGTGATATTCATAGCCTTCTGGTATAAAGGGTCTGATGTATGGCCATCAAGTTACTGGCAATGCGGTGGTGGACTTCCCTCTTGTGTACTGCTTCACTAACACTTTGTGATATGAGTAACATGGATAAGCGTAATTGGAGATTAAATTAACCAAAACATTATAATAGTTTGTTATACTTCTAAGCAATTCTGGAAGCAAATAAACGAACCCAAATACTCTTTTAATTAAATTTATTTCACAGTAATCCTAAACTCCTAGGCAAAGTTCACAAGTTCATGCGGTCATGTCCAGCAGGATTTCACAGCCTGTTCTTATATATTCATAGTCGTGGATTTATACAAATTACTAGCAGGCAAGACTTTGTGGCTGCTTCATATAGTAGGCAGGATGATGTTTATAGTGGCTGCTGGAGAGGTATAGAGGGTAAGTGGGGATAAACACAATTTAGGTACCTTTTAGATGTTTGGTACTTTCATTACTATTCCCATTTTACCTCTACACAGTTCTGCCTTGCAGCTTGTTGTCCCTTTTACTGCAAAGCCTACATTTTATTCAATGGACCAGGTCTTTATCAAAAAGAGCATATCATGGGAAAAAAATTTAATTCAGAGAGTATCCAAGCCACATTAAATTGGTCTGCTGTAGGCTGCATTTATTTTTTATTTAAATATGTTATTTAATAGAATAGAAAAAATATATAAGGACACTATACATGCATGTCTATTTTATATATTATGTACAAATGCAAAGAACATAACAATGAATAAAGAGCAACGTCAGTCAAGACTCTGATGCACTGATTTATCTAATCTTTGTCTAAAATCATCAATCAATGCAACACTAGGTCTGCAAGAACAATTTAAATGCAAAGTTCCACTGCTGGAATTAACACAGTTTAAATGCCTGATCTGATTAAGGGATGATTTGCCTGGAATCACTAGATCCTGAAGTTCTAGTTGGGGTTTTACTGTCCTTATCTTTGCACTATCATCTCTTTAATGGCATACCTAAAGAGTGAAGACCTAAGTAGCTGATTAACCTACCACCAGGATATTACAAACATGCCTGAAACTTACCCCTTTTCAAAGTCACAGGCTATTTCAAAATCCAGCCTGATGTGCTAGAAACATCAATCATCTACACTTAACAGAACATATACATGACAGCTACTTGTAAATATACACATTAATATATATTATGTCTGTCTATCCATCTATCAGCAGGGACATTCCATTTATTGCTATGGTCACTTTACAACTTTGTGCCAAAATTGCTCTTCATACATACCCCCCCTTTTTGATTTGTATTTGCTTACCTCTGAAATTTACATAAATAAATCCCTCATATTTATAAAAAAAAATCCTAATTCTCTTTCAAAACAAAATAATTTCCTTACATTCAAAAGTAAAAAAGAACCATAACTGTCCTTGTATGTAACATCATTTTGATGCAAAGGCGTAATAGTTTTAAAGTAGAGAAATATGAATGAAAACATTTACTACAAGGCCCTTATTGTATTTGCGGCAGAATCATGTATCTTTACAAAAATCCTTTATTTATATATTTGCATATAAAAGTGTTTCCATTTCTTAGTTTGAATGGATATGCAACAGCCAAGTCCAGAAGATACGCTCAAAAGTTTAAACTGTCTTCTGATGCTTTAGTAGTACCATAAAAAACATAAGAACATACATAAAAGATATATTACATAGTTACATAGGCTGAAAAAAGACATGCGTCCATCAAGTTCAGCCTTTCCTATATCTGTTAAATTGTTGCTGTTGATCCAAAAGAAGGCAAATAAATAATATATATATATATATATATATATATAAACAAAAGATAATAATAATAATACAGTGTTTTCTCGGTTTATCAGTTTTTTGATGAGATAATGGAATGAGTTTAATGATTCTATCGCTGATGAACAAGGGTGATTTGGGATCCACTGAGAAGGTCAGAGGACAAGTATTAGAGATATGTTACATCGCATTTAAAATACCAAAAGTGAGACAGGAAGCCAAAGAGCTAGATCATTCATTAAATGCTGACAGGCCTGCTCAGAGCTCCATGACCTAAGGCAAATGGTAGATGGTGGCCCTTTGCTCTACAAAATCGAGTACAGTCATAATTAGATAGCCAAACAGTTTGCAAGTTAGCTTCTAATTAGTTGGGCTACAGTACTTGAGAATGTATTCAGATTCAACACAAGCAGAAGGCATAAGTGGGTGATTCTCAGAACGTAAAATTAACTAATTTCTAAGAAAAAAACAAGCACTGGATTTTTAAAACTGCCAAGGTCTGCTTTTCAGTCCACTGAATGACAAACCAAAGCAAGTTTCATGATCTTGGTAAGCTACCTAAAACTAAAGGTTCACATTACAACCAATCATGATTAGTAACAAGCCAGCCATTGAACACATTGAATTCACACTTTTAATAGGTATATACATTGGAAGGATATACAAAGCAGACTATTAATCCAATGGGAAGCGAGCTCTAGGATGATCTTGTTCTATGCTTTGAAAACACAGCCCATTCAATTCGTTATCTAGTATGATGAAAACTATTTATTATGCAGGATGAAGCCATATTAAGCCCATGGAAGGCTGCATCTGGTATAATAGCCACTAGGTGGTCAATCTTGGGAAAGCCTGACCATACGCCATGCCAGACATTGTGTAATAAAAAGAACTGGCTTGGCAATAAAAACACTGCCTTAATAAAGCAAATTGTCTCTTGAAAGAAAAAATAATAGTTATTCCTGGGTACTTCCCGAGTAGGTGGCCATCCATACTCGCATTCATATGATATAATCACCAGCACCACATGCCCCATAAGGTTATATGCCCTGTTTTTTGCTATAATGTGTATTTTTCTATTGCTATGCACATATCCAGTCTATGCTACACTACTTTTAGCCATTTGTTTTATTATTTATTGTTTTATATAATCCCATTATATTCCACAAGGCTGTACAATTGATTGGAATATTATTTTAGAGTTTAGAGGCAGTACACTTGCATTCTGTGTGCTTATGGACTCCTAGAATGTAAATCTAGTTTTGGGAAGCATTATTCCCAGTGGCTGACCATTAAATGCTTAAAGATTTGAAACTCGCAAGCATAAAACCTGTCATAAGCAAAACAAATCATGGATAGCCACATGCTACTGTTATTGATGACTATGACTTTTATCTGACCATAAAAGACCAACAAGCAGGGTTTTATGGTATTATGCCATAAGCTATTATGGCTTAACCTTCTATGTGCCAGGTAGGTAAGCAATACTTGGAGATTAACAGATATATAGTTAGGAAAACATACAACAATCTTATAGTTTCTTTCTCTCATGGCTTAACCATAAATAAGACAGAAACATATACACTATACGTGGGCATCTAGGGTTGTGTGTCAACAGCTCACAGGGAAAATGTTCTAATATAGAAAAAAATATTTAACTTACAAGAAATGCACAACAATTTCAGGTGGTGACATGGTGAATTAAACCCATAATGCTGATAACAGCGGGACACAAATCTTATTCATGTAAATTATTAAAGAATATTTTTACATCCCTCTAAAAATGGAACTGGTATCGAAGCCAAGTTATTTTCTCTGCGTGTTTGAATTGCAATTGCCAGAACTGCCACAATCCGACATGTTCTTATAGAAAGTGACAGCTCAATCGTCAACACCAAAGATCTGACTGCATTCTGTTTATTTTGGATAAACCCGATTGATTTTCTGAGACTGTATTCATCTATGTGCTGGATTACTAGCAAACATCTGATATATGTACAGTTGTATCAAATTCCTCGATGTGAATCATACTCATGGGTTCGAATTTCATTTATTTCTTTGTTTGTTTACCTGTAAAGACACTTTTTTCCCCAATAGGGGCATAGTATGTATTACCTGGCTCTTTGTGATAGATTGTTAGCTCCCAATAGAAGGCCCTCTGTTGGAGTAAGTTTATTTTATTATTGTTAAATAGACAGTTTACTGTCCTGATGGTCAAACTAAAGAAGTGTGCATATTAAAGGTACTCTGTGAGTACAATGCAATTCATTTTTGGAACAGCACATTTAAAACAATGCCACAACAAATTATGATTTTCCATAAAAAGCCTTTAATAATATGGCTCAGGTACTGTAGCATACCTACTTGTTCTAAAAATTTGGGGGCCTAAAAGCTAAAATACATTTTTAAAGGTACTGGGGAATCTCTAACGCACCCTATAACACAAATACATGCCTCTTTTACCCAAATACAAATACATGCCTCTTTTACCCAAATACATGCCTCTTTTACCCAAATACATGCCTCTTTTACCCAAATACATGCCTCTTTTACCCATCTGAATGCCGGGACTCTTTTCAGTGTCCAGATGAAGAGGGGGTGGTGGAGGGGGGGATAAGCACCTTAGATGTACCAATTCTATACATTTTACACACAAATAAAATGACATGGATTTTAATGTGCACTCCTGGAATGTTTGTAGCTTTAGGTTTTGGCTGCATTTATCCGAGCCAGAAAAAATGATGTGTTCCTTCATATCAGGGATCCACCCTTCCAATGAAAGACAGCTCATATAGTTGCTATAAGGGCTTAGTTTAAAGCTTTTTGCAAGTATAAACTGCCAGGACAGCTAAATTATGTGCACTGGATTTCACATTACTAGCCACTGAGGATTTCCTTCAGCTCAAAGGGAATTACACTAAGTTGAGGACGGTGAAAAACTGCAGAGTATAAATGGAGGTACACTTCAGCTCGGCTGTCAGCAGCTTTATATACACAAATACATTTTTAATAAACTTTAATTGGAATGTGGAGTTCATCTATAAAAGCTGGATGACATTATTCATATCCCATATAAACTACAGTTGCAATGACTTAGAGAAGGAGCTACAGCTTTGATTTATCTATTTTAATGGAGTCACTGCATGTTATAGTAGTCAAAGGTTAACATTTCTTAACAGAAAGCAAAAATAAATGGGATTGCTTTCTCCTTATATCCATTCTCTGCTTGTAAAGTATTCTTTGTCGCACTGTTAAAAGAATCCGAGTAAGCTTGTAATCAGTTGTCTCTTTACCAAGGTGCCTAAACAGTGGTCACATCAGCGGTTGCCCACTGTTTAATTCCAGCTTGGGATTTTATGCAAGGCAGGTCCGCACCTTTTACATGATGTAGCATTAGCTGTCCGCGTTAGAAGATGTTACATAGGTAGTCAATGGCTTCATGGAGGTAGTTCACAGCAAATCATCACTCTTCCCGTTCCTACCTGTCATCTTCCTACAGGAGAACCTCACCGGGGTTTTCCCTTCATAATGCATAGTAATATCAGGAAGTTGGAATGTTCCAATCTCCTGCAAACTCCCTCTTTAGTGAATACGTTTGATTCTTTAGTCATTCTTGAAACTCATAGGTCAGGAAATCAAAGTCTAAATGACATTTTGGATATTTCAGCAATAGATATTGGAAGTAATGCTTATAGGTAAACTTAACACAGATCAAAGTCAAAATA
This sequence comes from Spea bombifrons, assembly GCF_027358695.1. NCBI lineage: Eukaryota > Metazoa > Chordata > Amphibia > Anura > Pelobatidae > Spea > Spea bombifrons. Next base: position 65,945,620 of record NC_071091.1, read on the forward strand.
CAACGTTTCCTGGCTATGTATATATATATTTTAATTGTATATATATATTACTTTTCAATATGATGGATATGGAGCTTCAGAACAGCAGCCAGCAGAAAATTATTAGATAATAAATTAGGTTTTTTAAATATGTATGGGGTGGGCATAAGGTAACCCCTGAACATGAAACCAAGGACTAAAAAGGGTACAAGAACCTAAAGCAGTTACAAAAATGGTCAGACTATACACGTCTAATTATTTTCTGACATTAAACTTCTATTGCCAATTTGTCCCTTTTACAGCCTTTTAGCATCATTAACTTCATAAAACTGCACATAACTTGTTTTTATTTTTTTTAAAATTCTGTAAGCTCTGGTTTAAAAATAAATGATTTGGGAAAATGTATATAAACAAAATTTTGCAAATGATATAGGAGAGAAAGTTGTTTCGGACATTTCTTAGTAAAACCCAAAAAGTAAGTACGAAATACTTCTGGAAAGTCCCAAAGGAGTCAACAGAAAAGACCACACAGACTTCAGCGAAATGAAAGTCTAAAAATATTTTGGGTCATGGCCTGAACATGAAAGTTGAGGAGATTAGGGTCAAATTTATTAAAGTGAATGTTCAAGGATTTAAACACACAACACAAAAATAGTAACTATATCTTTAAATTGGATATTTTATCTATAAATCTATCTACATTATATATGATTTTGAATGAACACGATACAAACTGCATATTTCAAAAATCTCACAAAAATGTAAAAAAATAAAAAAAATAAAAAAATTATTCTGAAAACCTAGTTAACAATGTCTAGCCAATAGAGGCAAAGTGAAAAATAAATGTCAGTAACAGAACAATAAAGTCTTTCTTCCCAGCCATTTCCACTTTCTTGTTAATTAGGAAAAATAAAAAAAATCCCCAAAATATACTCTCGTGTCATTAAACATAAGGTTGTCATTGGCATGTCCACAAGGATTGAAATAGTGCAGAATCTTCACATTCTGCGCCTTCCCAAATATGCAGCAGAACAAGTGGAATACTATTAGAAAGCTGCAGACACAGCTGTTTTCGACGTCTCATTTGCCATATTAATTACACCTATGCTGCCTAAATTATAAAAGTCTGGACAAGTTGAAGGCTCCTAAAGAATCATGCCTTCTCCAGAGAAATGAGGCCGCTCAGCTATTTGGCCTTGTCCAAAAGCATCCTTCATTCGCTGTGTCTTGCTTAAGATGATCAATTGATTAGAAAGGAACATACCATCTTTAATAAACTGGGAAAACTATCCTTATTTCCCCTCATTTGTCATCATCATGTTTGCCTTTTTATGAACATATGAGGGTTATGTATAAAAAGTCATTCTGGTTGCAGAGCTAAATTAAAAAAAAAATAAAAAAAAAATCAAACATCTTATCACCATAGCAACCAACGCACAGGTCCACTCAGCAGGAACATTCCATTGGTTGCTACGGTTATAAGATTTTTATTATAATAAAACAAAAAGAACTTGACCAGAATCTCTTTTAATACATGACCTTTTAAGACTTAGACCTCATAGGACAGCGAGGCTGAACTTTTTGTGTTCATCCAGTTTATACTCATGTAATAGATCGGTTATTCTGGTTTTCCTGCATTTTCCCATGCAACACCTATTGGAACCTCTATTCAGCATTCGGTTCAGCTTTAACTAACACCTGAAATATTTTTGTTGGCAAAACAAAAAAAAATCTGGACTGTTTTTCTAATCCACCATAAAGGCACTGAAATAAAATCTGGGATCAATGGGACTACAGAGGTAGATTAAAGGTTCAAGGTGTACAGATGGCATTCAAAAGCAAAGAAATAACAGGACACGTCCAACAGATCACTCAAAAAACAAGCACCATTCTTTCTCTTCTTCAAGCCTTAGTGAAATGAAAAGGATTATTTATTTGCTTTAAAGTTGGGTTCTTAGAAGAAGAATGTCACCGGATTTATTTTGCAGAAAAGGCAAATTTGTCACAAATACATTGTCGGGGATCATGATGAAGCTGTCTAAATTTAGCATCCGCAATTGAAATCATAAGCAAGATAACAGAAATACATAAAAGTAAAGATCACCAATGGGCATCAGTGGGTAGAAGATACTCTACACAGGATAGTATGATGGGGAGAAAGCTTTACGCAGATCCTGGAGCCTTGGATGCCATATCTCAAGCGAAGGGGTTAATTTAGAGACTCTTGCAGGAACCATATAGAAAAGAATATTTATAAAGTAGAAATTTCCTTAATTTTAGCCTTACCTTTTCATTCAGCATATCTTATTTGGATGTTCTTGCAAATCACAAACTAGAATTCAATTGTGAGGGCATTTGTTTAGCAATACATTAAACAAAAGCCTATAGGAGCTCGGAATCTAAGATACTTTCTTACACTATAGAACAGGTTGCTGAATACGCCAAATTAGTGTTCATTCTGTTTTTTGCAGAATTATGATTTTGGAATAATTAGTGATGGTCCAAAAATAGAATGCTTCTTATTTATGCAATATGTTGAGCTGCAGTGAGAATAAAAAAAGTAATTTTAACAAATGCAAAGTAAAATAAGATATCAATATATCTATATCAATAGGTTACATATGAAAACACATTGTTTTATATGTGTCATTTGTATCAACAGAGGTATCAACTATGAAAACGATATCTTATTTTTCACTAAAATGACTTTTTCAGTGAAAAATACAGAAAAATGTCATTTGTTCTGTAATGTAAGACAGGCCCCCAATGAATTAAGGAAAGATAGAACCAGTGGTGACCTTTGCAGACCAAATTCTACTTCTGATTTATGTATTACAACCTTACAGTACTTTCAACTTTCCTGGAGGGTAAAATATATCCATTCTTATTTCTTTTGGCAGTAAATAGAGTCTTTACCTCCTCTCCTAAATCCGTTAATCCCAGCGGAGGGGCCTGCAGAACTGGCTCCTTCAGGAAGAGGGGGGGGCACTGTATTATCTGATGTCAATATCCATCACAAAATGTTCAAAGGCATTGCTCTAGTTTATTGTATGTTCATTCTGTTCTTCCAGTATACCCCATGTTTGTTTAAAAGTTGGCATATTGCTTAAAACATATTTTATCAGTATAATGATATATTTGCAGGTAAATTCACGCCAGCATCTTATTGACATTTTAAAATAACCTGAAAATATTCACCCTAAAATTCCGCAATTATTAGCCTTCCTATACCGTGGCATTACCTATACTTAAATATACATAAGATTTTCTGACTTGGTAAATAAGGGTTTCTTGAATGCAATATATAGCGTGAGTCTAGCGGCAATGGTATTACAGGGTTAGATACGAAGCCCCTGTAACATCAACTCCAAATATCTAGTGCCCTCTTTAAACTAAGAAGAGGCCGCTTGTGATGCACAGTTACGAGTCATGCCATTTAAAGGTATTTTGGTTGTCTGGAATCTATGTATTTTAGCTAAATGGATTGAAAACCATACCTAAAATGATAAATTTGACAGCTGGTATCCTAGTGTCCATTATATTTAAGATGCCCCAAGGCACCGGGATTTGCTGAATGCATAATCTGACACTGGGAGAACTCAAGAAGTACACATTTGAAACGGCACCCTTCAATAAATTTGGATCACTTGAAGACGTTATATTTCCAAGAAACCTACAACTGTAAGTTGCTTGTAAGAGTCTTAACATTCCAAAAGATATATCCACTCAAGACAAGGGGACCAAACAGTGGCAAAAAGAAGTTCACAGTGAGCTTTTTGTACAATGATGTCAACTCTAGGAAGTTATTAAACTCATGCTACTGAATGACTGAGGTTTTGGAATTGCTCTTGATTAGGAAGAGCGAGCCTTAAGGCTATGTAGAAGACTTGGTAGTGGATACAGGCTTGGTGCTGTTCGAATGTATTTCAAATTATTACAATAACGTGAAAACATTAGTCACATCTGAAATGTATATATATACAAATCCACCCATACCAACGCTATCCCACTGAGCCAATTTAAAGACATGCGCCTGATATATAGTCCTCATATTTCGCACTAGTTAAAACTGTTCTGTGACCCCTTGATGAGCTATTCGCTAACCACCCTAACCTATTAATATTAGTATAAGAGTCTTATATGAGTCCTTGTGCATTATGGGTTTTTCTCCTACTTTGTGGTAGATTTTAACATTTTTAAGTATATATATTTAAACATCTACCCATTATAGGTTCATAACCAGTCTTGAGTGTCATACCAAGCAAATAGTTCTGCTGCCCAAAGCATTAGTGGGTATTTGGCAAATACTACTATCTAGCATGGGACATAACCGTCACGTTGCACAGTGCAAAAATAAATATGAGGAAGCACAAATACAAGGTAGTTTCCTTTATGTATTAATGCTAAAAAATTTCCTTGAATAACTTGATATACGGAAGGGCGGTCTCAATACACGCAGAAGAGGAGCTTTAGCTCTATTACATGAATCTGACCTGTGGATAGTCAGATACTAGTGTGGTACTTAGAAAACTTGTGACCGGTTCTTGGCTTCTAGAAATAACACACCACTTCTCCCATTATTAAACATTTAGTCATACTCAACAGTATTATCCAAACATTATAAATGAGTTCTGGCAGCTTAGATGAGGAATTCAGTATAGTTTGGTTATATAGGGTCAAGTGATCTGACCTGCATCAAGTGACCAGGCTCTAGAGGTTATTAATTAAACTAAGAGTTTGCAGGACCGCTTTAGCTTTAGCCCACCGACCCTGGCATGTTTCTCCAACAAGAAGGGCTAAGCTGTGTGAGGTGAATTCCGAGTAGGGCAGGGGAAATATTGCCTGGATTTTGAAGATTTTTGGACATCACTATAATTTTTTAGTGCCGTTCCGCTATGAGTGCATGTTGGCAGAAAAAGGATAGTGCTCATTGTGTTGCCTGGCAAATGTACTTACTTTGGGCCACTAGAGCACCGGACTATTTGCCGAGACTGCCAGGGCTCCCCTGATAATTTTACATATTCACGTCTGGGCCAGCTCTGCCCCTCCAGCAGCAGAGGCTCATTGGGTTTGGCTGTAAAGGCAACTTCCACTTTTCAGTAAATAAACCCTAAGGATACCCCTACTTCAGAAAATGTGGATCAATCAAATCACTGTTCAAACATGAACACCCTTCAACCACAGTTATCCATTAATGTATTGACCCAAAACAAACAGAATAGTACATTACACAGGAAATATTTCCTAAGCTAAACCTCAAAGTAAACCATGTCCCAGCCATTTTGCAGAGGTAAACACATACGAGGCTGCATGCCGAAAACCCTTAAAGACATGGTCCTCTAGCAAACACAAACTGTACAACTGTCTGCCGTGTATTGGGCAGCAATGGGCATGGTTAACATTAACATAAGCCTGGATGGCCACGTATATCACCTGTGCAAGTATGAATAGCCGAGACTCAGAGCACGGAATGCACTGACCCGTCACTGAGCTACGAGGCTGCTGTATTAACGCATACTTCCCAGAGTAAACCCTCAAAGCTCTGACACATTGACAAGGCCTGTTCGGGGCAATCACTTCCAAATGCGGATATGTATCACCTGCATTAAACATGATACTCGCGTAGATCTTGCAAATGTGAGAAAGCATTCACAAGTTTCTACGATATTATCGGGTGATGTAAGCCACGTTCAGTGTAGCCAAGAAGAGAATAGTATTGTGCTTGTATGAATATATACTATACTGCCATTTACAAAGAATGTCGCTCTTCATCCGAGTCTTAAACTACTATGTTGACAGAAGATGTTGCTCACAACGTTCCTATTAGTTAGAGGATTTGTTTGTCACATAAATATAAAGTGGACAAGGGTGATACTTTTACATTAAAATGTAAACAATTTTAAGCATTGGTTAGCAATATAGACCACGGCTTATGGCATCAAGTTCTTTTCAATTCTGCTGTCCCAATTAAGTAACATGCTGAAATCATTTCACTGCTTGGTGAAGCATAGCTTTGTGACTTAGGGGATCCTTATAGGCAACTGCAGATGTTGATCTCAGCGTGTGCATGTAGTAGTAGTCTTATATATATATATATACACACAAAAACAAAAAAAAAACTAAATAGATTTGATATGTTAAACAAATTCACAGTAAAAGTTTCATGAACAAAACAAAAATGTACAGAAGTTTACAGGCGATGAAATTTTTTTCTATAAATTAAAACAAAAACATAAAACTTTGCATTTGCGACCCGCACAGCTCTGTGTAAATATCAAGTCTAAAAAAGGTCTAAAAGATTCTGGTTAATGCATATATATATATATATATATATATATATATATATATATATATATATGTATATATATAACTAGATATATTTTTGCAATTGACAAATGCCAACACATTTACTTATTAGTTTCCTGCTGTTAATTGCGATAGTGATATTGCAAAAATCTGTATATATAAAGCAGCTTGTATAAAAATAATCCCTAATTGTCCAATAGCTACCTGGCAATCTTGGGAAACCCCTCTCGTTTGCTTCCCTTCTACTAGACAGATCATCACAGAGAAGTGTACACACAAAGGAATCCAAAGCTACATAAGAGTCACTCATTGAAAGAATGAGCTCATATCTATAAAGGCAGCCAAGAAACTTGTTGAAGAGTTATGAAATGGGAGAAGTCAGAGGGATAATTGGATTAAAAATGCCTTATGTGAAATCTATGCAAATCACATCCTTCTTTTACCATGGGAACATGTTGATGTTTGTGTGATACAATTAATTTGGGACCGTTTCAACCTTTGGACTTTTTTCTTAAACTCCTGTTTTATTGTTCTTACACGTTTAACCTTTGGACATTTAAAGGCAACACTCCTTTTTGCATCAGATTGGTGAGTGACCAGTACAAATGCAAATGTCTTTACTAAATACTGCAAATATGACATCATTACAGGCATAGTGTGTGTTAACATTTATATTAAGGAGGTGGAATTAGTTTAAAAACATTTGTGTGTAAAAGTGGATCTGTTACATGGGTCTTTATTGTAATTATTTCAAAAATATCTGGCTGGAGGTGTTAGTGGGCTACTTAGCCGGGTTCTGTACCAAGCAAGACAAAATCTGTATAAGTACTTAAAATTGCATTTCTCAGTCTAAATAATTTCTTAGCTCACAGAATCAGCCTCTACCAAAATGAAGGACTGTATAAATTGTTGGCACTATAAAATAGTTTTAATTAAATTATTATCAACAACAACTATGTAGGGGACATTAATCTGAAAAACATTTGAATAAGTTAATTTAAGATTTAAAATGTATACAGCTTTCACAAAAAACTAACCTATATCTTCTATATCAATCTCAATCTACAATCAGATAAGAAAGAGTAGGAATAGCGTGCTAACACCTATGTTAACATAATAAATATCTAGCCAGTTTTATTTTAAATTACAGCTTTTTGCATTAACAGTAATTCCGCTATATTACAATAATATATGATCTTGTGTTCTGGAATACGCCAATCTTTCATAACTATATTAGTAAATGCAAGAGCCGGACCCTGTTCTTTACCAACATGGCTGAGCGTATGGTAAACAAACATATCTAATTGTCATTAAACTAATTGCCATTAAATGTTTTTGTTCATTTTAACTCCCCCCTATTGTAACAAAAATACAGAACTCTCCCTCTATAAAAATGAATGCAGTGACAATTATTTACTTTTAATTCTTGCTTTATTCAATGTGTTTCTTAAAGATTTATGCTAATACTGATTCTGTAGGTGTGTTTCGTATTATACTGCGCTGGTATTGTTTAAAGAATAAATCAATTAATAGACAACAGAATGTCACCACATCCAGCGTTTTCACAGTGAAAAACATGTTACTGTATGATCACAATAAATATTATATTAGGATAGATTATATCAGATTGGAAAAACACTTCCACGTTCCACATAACTGCATTTTCTACTTTTTTGGGGGAGGGGTTATGGAGATTATATAGCAAGGTTCGCATGTGGCCCGGCTATCAGAGGTTGGCAGCAGGAGGTCAATTAGACCTGGACAGCTGACCAAACACTGGAAATGACTGGCTGAATGATTAGATTATCCACTTGTAAAAGGGAAAGGAGTGGAATGCCCCACTTACCACTTCAGTGGGCCTGTAGTACTTGTGATCCACCTTCACGTGGATCTTGCCCGTCTCACTGCAGCGACCCACCTCATCTTCATTCTTCCCTTCCCACCTGTAAAGATGACAAACATTTATTGAGCCCAGAGCTGCTTTCGCACACTAAATTACAAACATTTGGCTGTTTCTTTCAACCCCAAGCCTTGTGTCAATCCCCTCTCCCCGGGAGTGCGTAAACTCATTAACAGCAAGAACAAAGGCAAAAAGCCAAAATGCAACAAAAATAACTTCCAAAATTGTCACATTCTTCTTAAGTGTAAAATTGACATGTGCATTTGAAATTAGGAAAAATAAAACAAAGTGAAAACAAAAACATTCAACTGCTGAATGCAAATAGGATATTTTACATGTAAACAGATAATTTAAGGATTGGCCAGCAATGGACTTTAAGGATAGAGCTGCACTGGACGATGGGGAGGAGTAACCCCCCTAACTTGGAGAAATGATGGGTTTATACAAAGCCGAGAGACTTTCCAGTCACAGGTATTTAGAGCTGAGTGAATCATTTACACATACAACCGTGCGCTATTTGAATATTTAGGAGCACTAGAAAAAACCTCAGAACATCAAGTTAAAGACAAAACCGTTACTTACGTCATAAAAGTCATTTTTGCCTTAAGTCACCCATTGTGATACAAAAATAGCAAAAACAGACTGCCAGTAAAAATCAACTATTGCCACTTTAAGGCCAGCGTACAACAAATGACATACATGCGTCTGCCTTCTGGATGCAATGTGCTCTCACATTCAGCAGCCTGCAGCTGTGTGTGCCACATGGATGGCCGAGACTGAAGTGTTGGATCAGCAGTATGTAACACAACAAGGATGGCATCAGGCAACGGCAATTAGGCAACTATACTTTATTTAAGCAAAAGTAAATTCCTTTATTGGACTACACAACAGACTTGTGCAAAAGGACCAAAAAACTATTTGGACACATTTTTAATTACATTGTTTCGTTTTTGGACATTGAATTTCATTTCCGGTCTTTTGGATTGGACAAAATTCGGAGGGCTTTTCACATTCAGAAACGAAATTTGTCGCCACCCACCCTCATTCATGCTCTTTTACACACTCACATTCTCTCACACTTATTCACTCTCTCTCTCAAGTTCTCTGTGTCCCTGTCTCCCTGCCCTGCTTCTTCACTTGCATCTTTTTGTTCTTCTGTCTTCATCCACTGCTCTTCCTGTCATCCTTCTTTGTCCGCTTCTATTAACTTTGCGTCCCTGTGAAAGAGGCAGAGTCTCCAGGTAACCCTCTCCTCGATTGGTGGAATGGGTGTTCCAGTGGCTCCACCCTTTTGCTGATGTCCACTGATTCTCTGGAAAGAGAAATGCTTCTGCACCTGTCTTTCTCCAAGAATCCATCTGCATTATTCTGATCTCTCTGTGCACTTCTGAAATCTGGCAGAGCCACAGGGACAGCCCCCAGTCGAGGGAGAGGGTGCCCAGTGGCTTCGTCCCTTTTGTGGAAGTTTACCAGAAGGGCAGGTTCAGAAGCAGACCAAGAGATAAGACACGAACGAAGAAAGAAGACAGAAGAACAAAATGATGCAAGAGAAGAAGCGGAGCTGCAAGGCAAGGAGGCAGGGATACAGAAATGCTTGGCAGAGACATTATGTTAAAGTAGGAACATTCTGCACAGGTCGAGTTCACACACAAAATTAATCCAATGGAGAACCTGTAATAGGAAATACTATGAAGTGATCTTTACCTACCATTTGGCTACATGGTTAAAACTGAACGGCTATTAAGGCTTCCAAATTTTTTCCTCTGTCTAACACACCAAAAAGGGTGCATTATGGATTTGTATATCACAGAATAAGGGAGGTAAGGAAGTAAAGAACTTTTACTTTCCTGAGGGTGGTATATAAATGGAACAGCCTCCCATCAGAAGTGGTATAGCCTAATAAAGGGAATTTAAACATGCATGGGATGGGAATTAGGCTATCCTTAATCTAAAACTTAATCCAAGGACTGATTAAGGTCTAAATCTTCACATCAGGAGAAATGTGCTGACTAGTGGGCTGAATGATTCTTATCTGCATCCAAGTTTGTCTCTATGATGTAAATGAATGCAGAAAATGTGTCAGTGTATCTGTGTATAATTAAAAGAGTCATCCTAATGCAGCCTTAGAGATCTTTTTGCCACAGTTTGTATAGGTGCTGAGGATCCCGCACATGTGTTTTAATAAGCAGGAGATGTGCTCGATGAAACAAATCTCCTGCAAGGCCAATCGGTGGGGGGCAGGGAAAAATCCCAAATACATAGCAAGTATTCTGATGAATCCCTCTATGCATTTGCACGTCCTACCACACATTTGAAAAGGAAAGGAGTTAACAGATGTTGCTGGCCATGCTCTTGCACTCACATTCTAGACTCTTGTATAGATGTATAGATTTATACTGTATACAGTTTTTTTTTTAACCTAATTGAACTACTTTATAATAGATTTCGTGATTTTGAGACTATCCACGTCTCTTCTTGTATAATATGTCTTAAGAAGAGACCTAGATAGTCTTGAAAGCTTGCAATCTATTATACTTTAGTTAGCCAATAAAAGTTTCAAGCACCATGTGGGAAGAGACTTACAACCATCCCGGATTAGATCAATGCCAGAATTAGCTGCTTGGTGTATCCTGCCTAATTTTATATCACTTAAGTGATACAGGCTAGTAATAGTGTATCTGTGGCAAGCAGCAGAGGACAATAAAACGCGACAGCACTTGGAGAAAATATATATAGCTCAAAGATTATCCCTGCGCCTGCCAATCACTGTGAAGCATTATTATTATTTTCTATAGCGCCATCACATTCTGCAGCTCTGTACAATGGGTATAAAATGATCAAAGATAAAATAGCAAACAAAATAATGTTATATACAAATATATGTACATTCAGAAACATATTTATGTCAGGCACAAAATTATATCTGTCGTGCCAAACTCATAGGGTTTTTTAAAAAAAAAAAATAATTTCCTTTTTAATCTCTGGGGATAATTATGGAGGCGCCTGGCATCAATGCTACAGTTAAACGGCTGTCAACATTTCCTCCTGCAGACCCCTTTTAAAGTGCTTGGAAGGACGACATATTCACATAAGGGATAAACCTGACATATTAATATTGTGCTTCACAGCATTTTTTTTTTTAACAAATGCCCTTGCATATATCAAATCCCATATGAAAATACCAAGAAAAGGGTCTTTGTGATAGAATATTATACTAGAAAACCATATGTATACTGGCTACCATCACTATGGCCCTGTGACTAAAACTGAGCTTTTTGATCATATAATTTAATTATTTTATTAGGTATCAACCAATATATGTTTGTAATATCTAGAATTTACCCACAGCCAGTAATAATTGTAGCAGGTTTGTGATTTGACAATTAATTTGGGTTCTTTGACATGTGAGAATGTCCGGGTTTAATGCGAATCCCATTTGAAAGTATAGACTATATGAAAGTAATTGCAAGATTTTCCTACACACCGACATAGATTCTTGTCAGAGGCGCTAGAGCAAACTCTTGGATTCCCCGAGCAATTGTCTGAAAGATTATTTCTGCAGAGTTCAGTTCTAATAAAGCCGCATCAGTTTCTTGAGGTTGTTGAAAGGGACTTAAGACAGGAGTGCTGGCCATCGCCCAAAGACACAGACTGCGTACCGGTGTCTGGCCATTTTCTCCTGCTCCAATGGGTTCTTTAATGAAATTCCTCAAGAAAACAACATGAACTGAAAAAGAAATTAAACGATTTCTGTGTACAGCAGTACATTTATAAATAAGCTCATTTCTTTTATGCCCAATGTACACCAAATATTTTTTCTTTTACATTCGTTTTGCTGTTAGAACGATGACGTGCGTGGAATGGGGGAGGATGCTATTAAATCTGCACAAGATAGAAGCGGAGCCTCCTGTGACGGTCTGATAGCTGGCTCACACATGGTACTCATTTTTGGTGGAAATTTGATGTAATGGATAATGCTGTCAAAAAAGTCAATTGGCCACTTTTTGTCAATTACAGAAGCAAAGAGTTGTGAGCTTGGGTACTTAGCAATCACAGGTTAAGAAACAGGCTGACGTACTTCGGCAGAAATGAGCAGATGACTTTCCTTCAGCCCATCCACAGGCACGGTTCCCTGAAGTGACTGAAGGATTGGCATGCAAAGGCTTCTAGCACACAGTTAACTACAGCCGCTGCAGTCATAGGTTGAGGTAGTGTTTAACCTTTATCTCCCCCCTGTGCATAAAAGATTGATGGTAAAATGTTTCAATCTGGAATCCTACCAGCTTCTTCTTCCAGCCATGAAATGACACAGAAAGAAATCTCTGTCTGACTGAAGATTAATGAGCCTGACAAACATACCTGTAGATACTGTAATGTATTCAGCGGTGTTAATGGGACATGCAGATTGAGCCGGCAGCGAGAGGGCCGACACTCCACACAAAATAAACGCCATAGCAATAAGAATGGTGCGCCAGAGAAATGGAGGGATTCTGGTAAGATAACCCCAAGAAGCCAGATCTGACGCAAAATGCAGACAGTGGAGGGGACGCCGCCACCAGGCACTTAACAGTCCCTTTAAACTTCTACTCTAGTATTGCACTATACATGTATTATTTTAATATGTATTCTTCAAGGGGGGCTTTATGGGACATTAGACTGTCCCTTTAAAAAGTCGGGCTTATTACGGAAAATGATCCTGGGGGGAATCTATGCATATTTAGACTATGAAACATCTTTTGCTGCATTATTTTCCATTGGCAGGTTTTTTCATTCAGATGCCATGGTATGATTGAAAGCTTTGTTTAAGTTCATGCTGTGTGTACTACGCATGGACAAGGCTATAAACCTTTTTTCCCTATGTTGAATTCAAACTTTCAAAAATATGGTGGGCTGCATCACAGATGTCTCCCCTGTATTGGGTTTATCTTCTGTGAGCTAAGACACCCATGGACATTGCTCTGTTATTTCTCTAGATAACGATGAAAGTAGGATTGGTGCACCCAAAAAATTGCTTTTTTGCAAAATTAATATTCAAATTTAATTAGATTTTGTAGAAAAACTCCCCAGGAATCAGATATCACAAATATTGCACAAAAACAAGAGACACAAGCATGCAAAATTATTTGTCACGAGCAGCAGCATCATCTCCATATACAATTAGCCATCACTATTACACGCAGCAGTGTCACCATAAATTTTCATCTATATTACATTAGGAGTTAGGGCAATTGTGCCAAATTCCATTTTCACTCATGCGATTCACAGGAGAGCCACAACTGTGTTAAATTAACTGATCACTCAAACTATACGCAGCAGTGCCAAAAACCTCCGTCTGATCACTGCTTGTTCTACAATATAAAGCTGGCAACCATAGCAGTAAGCAGTTATTTAAAATTGAATAGCTTCCACTCATCAACCAAGAATTCATCTGCTTCTGTGAGGTTCCAGGAAAAAAAGGACCACTTAATGCCCCTTTTAAAACATGTTTCCTTGATCTAGATTGCCAAATAATGTACAACTGGTTGTCTTTGATCAACCAATCACTGAAAAGCCTTCTGGCCAATACTATGGTGCAGGGGTCGTGTGTCTTGTACAGCTGCTCCTGGTATGCAAGTACAGAGAGGCCCAATGACGATAAAAGAAGGAAAATTGAAAAACATAATAAACAATAAAAATGTAAATTAGGTAAAGTATTCACAAACCCATCATGATTTTATTATCTGGCCTTGAGCAGGAATTTGTATTCGCAGTGAAGCTATGCATGCTATGCTCTATAAACAGTGAGCGCCATCAGCTTGGTGCTTGCAGCTAGGCAGGATTTTAGCTGAGCCATGACTATACTGTTTAGGCCCATCAAAGACTTCTGATCTCATCATGTTCTTACATTTATTTCTTTTTCGGGGGGGATTTACAATTTGCTATAAATAATAGAAATTACTCTACATTGTTTTTATCTGTGTAAAAGTAAGAGCACAAGAATAACATTGAATCTACAATTTTCAAATATTCTGATCTGGTGAAAAAGGATCTTAACACTGTGGTCAGGTGTCTGTAAAAGCAGTGTGTAAGGGCAGTCGTGTGTAAGGGCAGTGTATGTGTATATATGTGTGTGTAGGCAGTGTAGGTGTTTGTAAGCTGGTGTGTGTATGTGTAAAGGCAGGGATGTGCATGTGTATATGCGTGTTAATAGGAAGGTTTGTGTTAGGGCAGTGTATCTGTATATGTGTATTTATGGGCAGGTGTGCGTAAAGTCAGTGTGTAAGGGCAGTGTATGTGTATGTGTGTGTTTATGGGCAGTCGAGTGTAAGGGCAGTGTATGTGTATATGCGTAATAATGGGCAGGTGTGCGTAATGGCAACGTATGTGAATATGCGTGTTAATGGGCAGGTTGTGTATATGCGTGTTAATGGGCAGGCTGTGTAAAGACAGCGTGTATGGGTGTTTATGGACAGGTGTGTGTAAAGTCAGTGTGTAAGGGCAGTGTATGTGTATATGCATAATAATGGGCAGGTATGCGTAATAATGGGCAGGTGTGCGTAAGGGCAGTGTATGTGAATATGCGTGTTAATGGGCAGGTTGTGTATATGCGTGTTAATGGGCAGGCTGTGTAAAGACAGCGTGTATGTGTGTTTATGGACAGGTGTGTGTAAAGGCAGTGTGTGAGGGCAGTGTAAATACAATAAACTCTGTAAAAAAAAAATAGCTGGGGGCACAATTTTCCATTCTTGCCTCGGGCACAAAAGGAGCTACGGCTCTGGCAGGGGGGAAACACCTATATCATCCGGTCATGAAATGACCCTGTGATGTGTACACCTTCCAAAGCATGAAAGCTTAATTTGGACTTGCATGTAAGCCTTTACCTAAAAAAGATCTACATTTTAAGGTGTTGGATTGACAAATAAAGGCTTAAAAAGCAGTCTTGATAAGTAGACCATTACATTTTTGCTATCTACTTGTTTCGATGTTTATCATACTACTTTTAAAATGGCGCACCGGAAATCCTCTTTTTTCCTAATGCGCCTTAATTTGTGTTCTTTTTCCAAGTATTTCGCCTACTGCTATTTCTCTTGCCCCTTAGCTGCCAATTCTCTCAGCTATTAACTCTAAGTTGCCTTTCACTAAGCTCAGCTGACTCCTATACACACTATATATATATATATATATATATATATATATATATATTTATAGACACATATACACACAGTACATACATACATACATACATAAGGTCTAACAGTGGATTAAATATATTTCCACCCATTTTGCATTGAAAAATGTAGTGTTATAACCTGGTTTGTTTTATATTCCAATCATAACCCAATCCCTAGTTATTTTTTTCTGCTCTATGTCATCTGCCATTCTGATACAGAGAAAGCACACTGGCCAACTCTCATGGGTTCTAGGTTTAAATTTCCTGACCGCCATCAACCATTCAGTGACATATCCTTCAGGCAAAGTGCCTATATTGGCCCCAAAATATAAAAAAGTTGGGACATGTTGTACTGCAGTCTGAATTTATCTTCACATTTCCAAGAACACCTCACATTGCACAGTTAGTCATCCATCCCCACATCTCATAACGTCTGTAATCATCTGGGTAAGGTTGTGAACCGGTTCTGTGTAATGTTCCATTTTACATCAGACTGTAAATGGCTGTTCACATGCATTAGCAGTACCACTGGTTAGATAATATTAGCACGTCTTTCATTTGCTTACACAATGGTCTTCCCGATATGCCTAAAAGCTTTCTCCACGAACTCCCGGACGCTGTGGACCTCCCCAGTAGATATTACAAAGTCGTCAGGCTCATCTGTTTGCAACATCAACCACATAGCCTGCAAAGAAAACAAACACAGCCATGTGAGACTGGGTGCACAGCAAAGTAAAAGACACGTCATCACACATACATATTTCAATGCATATATAACTTCACAGAAGTCACATATTAGAAAGTTAAACATCAGCTTTCTGCTTCAGTCACTTCATAACAAATTAAAAACATTGTGAGAACATTGAGAATAAAGTCGGATCAGGATAAAGAACATTGGACATTATTAAATTAGCTATTCCAACCAAATTATGCAAAACTGTTAAACTGTTTTCGCCTCAGTCTTAATCACCTAGCTGGACACTCTGACTAATGAAAGTCTATGGAGGAACAGACTTTTTAGCATTACCATAAAGCATCAGGTCAGTGTGGTGTTTGAGCAGGTAAAGTCACATCACATTACTAACAATGGCAGCCTCCAGGTCTGCAGATAAAGGAAGTTTACTGGAACAAAATGAGATAAAACCGGGTTTTTTTTTTGCCAATGTCAACCTAAATTACTGTGTACAGCGCTGTATCTAAGGCTCAAGGATAAAAAAAAACTATAATCTACATATCCTCTTTGAATTGTGTTTTTTTTTGTGTAGGAAAACAATTTCCTAAAAAAAAAAAAAAAAAAAAAAAGAAAATAAGAGTTTAATTCGTATTGGTCTTTGTTTAAGACCGGAGTATCTTGATGCCCTGAGGTCCTATAACTGCTGTACCGGCGCTTACAGGGTTGAAGTTCTACAGGCAAGCTTTTTGGCGGCCGTGTGTGGCGTTTGTTATACAGGGCCCCTGTCATGTTCTAACACACACTTTAACACACACTGTGGAAGCAGCCAGATGCTAGCAAGGATGGACTCGATTGACCAAATGCCCCTTTTGTTCTGCTGTTAGGCACTTACAGCGAGAGCAACAGGCACTGCTTTCATTGAGCGTCAACAGCAAACAAGCTAACCTTGTAAAGAGAGGTAATGAGGTAAAACAACCAACAAAAAGGTTAATTTTACTGCTAAGTGTGCATAACAATGATAACATCTAGATTTCATCAAACGCGAGTTTGATGTTACCTGCTGTTGCTCCATGTAACGCTGCTTGCAAAAAACTGCATGTGTACACAGAGGAGAAACAAGTAGAAGAAGACAAACTTTCACTCCAGCTTCAGTGCTTTCCACGCACTTTATATGGGAGACAATGGGATGTAGGCTGAAAGTGATCACTCAAAAGGACATTCTAGTCATCACATGCACTTTAATACATATGGAAGCGGCCTGGTCCCTTTAAATTTACATGGTGTCCCCCTTGCAAATGCATGAGAGGATTCTACAGAACCCCCCATATATGCATTTGCCCCTTCATCCAAACCCAAGCCGTTTTCTGCACATAAGAACAAGTTCAGATTGTGAAGCCACACATCCCATTAAGGGGGTCAATACTACAGTCAGAAAGATTCCGGTGTGTCTGTAATAAAAGGGGTGAGATTTTTTTTTGACAGTCAATTCTCTCAGTCTGTAATTGTTTTTCTTTAGCTGAATATTTCTACAATAATTAATTTTAGTATTTATTAAATATTTAATAAAAAAAAGGTTATGAAAGGTGGAGGAAAAAAAGAAGAATTTGAGAACATTGAGCTGTATGGCATTTTGTTCTTTAATGCAAATGTTTTGGCATTCAGTCCGTCTATAATATATATATATAGGAACAAGCTTCCTTGCCATTCTAAACGCTGGAATGAACTAATCCTGTTTACATATTTCATTTCATCAAGCCCATAAAATTCTATGAATCACCAATGGGTATTAACATTTGTCAAGATTTCATTGGCTTAAACTGCATGCCAAGCGTTTAGAACATCTTATTAATATATATTATGTATATAGATACATAGTTCCAGAAGATTAATTGTACTTAATGGGTATGACATGTTGAGTGAGAAAACATTAAGTTTAACTACTTCTTGAAGGCCAAGTTACCTAAAATGGTTGTCTAGTATACACCGTTCAGCAATACTCCCTTTGGACCCATTGAAATAGAGTGAAATAGAACTTAAATTCAGGGTCATGCGCAGAAGAAACATAACACTACACAGTGGTGCCAAGATTTTGCCGCAGAGCAGATACAGGACTTGTATATCCGCATAGAACTGTCTTGCTCCCTACTTTCCATGCTTCTAATGTCATTCTTTTTTATAGATTTACATAGCAACGTCATATTCTGCAGAGCTGTACAGTGGCCCAACAGGACATAATGAGTAGTGTGTTTTAAAAGAACTCAGAGCAATAAAGTTCACAGGGCAGTGAGTTGAAGGTGAATTAATAAGAAATGTCCAATCTAATTTAAATATGCATTATAAATGGTCAACCTTTCTAGCAGCTGACTATGGCCAGGACTCGCCCTACATATGCATTAATGAGGCAAGATGAAGTTATCCATTGTGACTCTACAATCACCATACTTGGGAAATTCCCAGTTCAGCCTACCTTTTGTGAGGGGAGCGGCTTATTGAGAGACGAAGCAAGCCACATGAGGGGTGTGACTAGCCCCTGAATCTGTATGGCATTTGGAAGGGAAAAGGGCAGAGAAGGGGTGTGCCTATACACCACTCCCATGACCACAGTAACCCGGTCTCGGGTATGACAATTACTCGCTCTACGGATTAATCGACTAAAGGTTTACTCATTCACATGAGCCTACAAGTTGGAATCACAACTCTCTTGCTGACACCATCTTTAGTGAAAATTAGCCACAGAGGGCATCTTAAAAAAGCCGCAAGATTTTTAGCAAGCATTTCCTCCACTATCATGTCTATGTTCCCTCCATAGCCATTCTTTGAAGTCTGTCCTGAGGACAAGTGGGCAATGGCCAGGATGGGACTGGGTGTAGAGTCTACGAATGAGGATATGTTACCTGTGTGAGGTTAAATATTTGCCAAACTCAACTATTGTCTTATTTTCCAGCTCTGCCCAGGACTACCTGTTCCCACCAACAATCTCTGATTTCGTGTTCTTCATTTTGACAGGACTGTTAGGAGGAATTATCATCTAGTCAGCATTGAGGTACTCCTAGCAATCAAATATAAAAGCATAACAAAAGACTGTATCAAGCATGATATTTATCTTGGATTGCCAGAATAGGAACAGAATTGCTGATCCCGGAAATGCTGCCTGACATGTATCTTAATGAGCGATCATACCCATGTTTTACACGTTGGCACGGGACTATGCAGTATTTATATATATATATATATATAAAATCGTATGTTTTTTATAAAATAAAAATAAAAAGATATAATAAATTTACCAAAGACTGACATCAAATGCAGGTAGTAGAAACATGTTACTTGTTAATAGTTACAACGTAGTTGTGAATTGCTGTTAAACGCACCTAGAAGTCATTTTAAAGTCAATCCATCATTAACAAACCAATTTCATGAAGGCGACTGCAAACATAATTAAACAGCAAACTTAAAATTATATAATCTAATCAAAAAGTCATGTCATTCTTCAATGTTATTCTGTGACAATATTATATTACTGTTATTACTGTGCTTCTATAGAGAGCAAGGATTAACCCTTTCATTGTATGGTTTCAGGAAGGTGGAGTCAAATAGTGTACTACAAGTCCCATCCAAAGGCCTTATGTATTTCGATACTTCGGGTGGCACACATAAATCTACATTTCTGTAGCCAGATCTAACATTTTTGGTTCTCACATAATAAGCTTGGTAAATAGCTTAGTGCCAAGGTCTATAAACAGGCACAGCACACAAAATCACATTTCCCTCTTGGAAACGATTGGCATCACATAGATATGGATCATTATAGATGAGCCATCAAATCCCATTAATTCCATATGTCAAAGCTAGACAGACTTATCTCATCCAACACAACACGAATGCAGCTGCTAATAATAATAATAATTATTTTAATTATATCGCCCTAAAAAACTATGTATTGGGAATTGTTGATGACTTTAGAAACCTGACTGGGCAATGTTTTTCATGGATTGTGCTGCATTTCACATTTGCATAGCATTCACTTGTCTGGAATGAAAGCCAGAATTCTCCCTAACAAACAATGGTCAGACAGATTCTCCCAGGCCCCTGACCAGCAAGCTTTTAGGCATTTCCTCTAATAGTTCACGCTGTACCAGACGGCAGTCTGAAAGGGAGACAGGAGAACTACACGGTGGCTCATTTATTTAACATTACCAGGCCTTTTCACGAGGTTTCTCCAACAGAGGAGAAAAACCTTGTTTAAATTTCCACCGACCAAATAAACTGGTCATTGAGACGTAAATGAAGAACAGGGTGACATATGGAATTAGAAGATAAATGAGCCAGTGTTCTGGTGCGATAATGGATTATTAATTGCTATAAAAGTCAAGCGGTATTGAATCCCATCATAATGCTAGATCATGCCCAGAGCACAAAGGGCTCTGTGTGAGAGGTACTGAGCCGTATACCTTCCTATACAGCTGCACAGAAGATCTGCTCCATTTATTCCCTGATGGACTGCAAATCTCAGGCAAAAGTTCACCACTGCTCACCTTCCTGTTCACATGCTGAACCACATGACCCATGACACGAATGGGCCACAAACTGAGATACGATCACTGCAACCTCTTGGCTTTCTTTTAACCACGTTATATAGGTCACATATTTTAAGAATTGAAGAAAACCTTTTTTTTTTTTGGATTGCACTCTCGTAGGATTAAGGAAAGGCATGAACTTTCTACTACCTTCATTCACGTTGTTTATTTATTCTTGTTTTATTTATTTTTTCATGCTTTGTTTTAATATAGATACCAGACTAGCGTGGAATATTTTTAGTAAACTGAAAAAAAAAAAAAAGGAAGGGAAGAGAAAAAAGCTTGAGGGATGCCTGACACAATGCCAGTAATGGTGTGTGT
Organism: Spea bombifrons; assembly: GCF_027358695.1. NCBI lineage: Eukaryota > Metazoa > Chordata > Amphibia > Anura > Pelobatidae > Spea > Spea bombifrons. The sequence goes on from NC_071091.1 coordinate 65,966,526, forward strand.
ATTTTCTTGGTTACCAGTGCTACGCTATGGTGAATCACTCCACCTGAGGACAATCTTACATCCGTATAAACTGAGCTCAGGTGTTGACAGATACATGATAAATATGCCAGGCTGATGCACTTTATAGAGCTACGTGACCGGGACACCTGCTCCGCATGCTTTACCCACGTCTGCTGCCAGAATCCAGTCTTACACACCTATTCAAGAGATAAAGGCTGGTTTCAAACTAAATGTTAAATCCCCAGGCTTTGCATCAAGGTAACACCCACAGCCAAGGTACTTGCATGCGGTTCACACCTGGACTAGTCAAGGAGAAAAACCTCAAGTGGAATTAACCTGCTCAGAAATTCACTGTGTAAGGCTCCTGTCTGGAGACATTTTAGTATACGAAACCTTCAGCTAACTTCCCCTTCTTCCGTTCCGCATCCAAGCCAGCAATACTTATTAACTGTGCTTCCACCCATGACCAGCGAGTCTCGTTAATCAATATGATGTTTAACTTCATTTATCTCTGGCTCTTTTGCTTGTGCTCCTGTGCAAGTGGCAGAGATACCATGTTCTGGAAGTGTATCAGTATGCACCCACTTTGAGTCTACCCATCACACAGAAAAGTGCAGGGGATGAACAAAATGATTAGAATGCACGCACATATTTTATAGTTAACTGTATACACTTCTTCCTTCCTACATACAAATATTATACACAGGGCCACATGGCTGCTGAGGGCAAGAGCTACAGCTGCCAGAGGCATCACAAGAGAGGGGTGCGCTTGAGCCACCTGGCGGCAATGCCCTCTTTCAATTTATGGAACGCTAACTTGGCCCCCAGTCACCAACGGCCCTAGCCCAGCCGTATTTAACAGATGCAATGGCAGAGTGTGACCCGCCTTGTAGATCCAATGGCCGAGTACTCCTTGAGACACAGAACATAACGTTTGCAAAAAAAATAATATGTACATGTGTACTAACACTTAAGGCGATCAACAAGAGCAATGACTCCAGTCTCGACATGAACTAATCATGAAATGAATCTATTTCAGAGAAAATCAACCACCAAAATCTGCTTGCTTGTATATACATTTACACAAAAGATCTTATTTTCTATAACACACATCGGAATAGGTGCCGCATTTTAGTTTGGTTAGCCATTTCATTTGTGAATGGCTCAGTGAACTCGATCTTACCTACTGGATAATCCTGAAATCAGTCCACTTCTTGGGGGGTTAGCTTGTCGGCACGAATGGCCTCATTTATCTTCAAACCGTCATTCACTTTCTGATTGTTTTAAATCTTGATTCCTAATCATTTGGATAATTTCCTGCCTGGGACAGGAGTGTCTGGTGTGATAATGTGGGAAGCAGTATACGGCCCGTGCAATCTTAAATCAGCTTATGATAGGTTAGTGATTATGATAAATATTAGGTCATTTAAAACTCATAACATGCAGGCTCCATTTAAATCCACCCAGACAATCTTACAAACCGGCACGGCTGAAAAATCTGCAATACGCATTTCACTCACTTTAAGAGGGGGGCTTCCACCAATTAGCCCGCCAAGAATGTAGACAGATTAGGCCACTAGGTTTTTCTATTACCTAAATTTATAAACCTAGAATTTGACTTACAATCCTTTTTTTCCCTTGGCATCCAAACATTGATTATTCTATTAACGTCCTACCAACTGTTTACATCACAAATTCAGAAATATTTGCTTTGTTACGGCTTAAGCCCTCTTTTACATATAAATATATTTATCTCACTTTAGTTCCAGATTGCTAATTATAAAAAAGGGAAAAAATGCAGATGCTTAATAGTTTATGGTTACCCTGTATCGTTATGGTTGCCATTGATCTTAAAGCTCCCTCTAGTGGCCGGGTTAATATCTATATTCAAGGTAGTCTTACAAATGTACCTCTGGATCCCCTCTTGATATCTCTAGGAAACACTAGTTTCAAGGTAATAACGTCATCAGATTTTTTTGTTAGGTAACCCCTAAATCTCCGATATTATTATGTACTTTGAGGACCCCACAATTAGGAGGGCTTGTTTTGCTCACATTAATAGACCCTAAAACATCATATTTTAGGACTTTGTGCTAAAGCATTGAACTGGATTTTTGTTATGGTTAATTGTTTAGGTTTCATCTTTGCAGACAAAATGGTAATAATGATCCGGAAATGATCCACTGTATTGTTCTTTCTTTTTGAAATATTCCATGATAGAATGCATTTATAAAAGGCATTCATCGGGTTTAATATGCAAGCAAACCCAAAAGCTTTTTGTCTCATTATAATACAGGTTATGCACTTAGTGATATATTTGAATATTACCTAAAATTAACACATGAAATTCATAGTAATCGTTACCTTGGTATAGTAAGGGACTATTACTACCGATAGTTATTCGGCACATTCAACACAATCTTTAAATACTGTCTTCAAAAATAAGTAATATGAGACAGGAACCATCAAACGAATATTGGCAGAAATTATCTAAATGTTATAATTCTCTAAAAATGCAACACCGCTGCTGCTTCTGTGTGAACAAAGAAGCAGCCCTGATGTTGAATTTTCTTTATGGTATTCTCAGAGTTTAAAACAATTATGAAATTTAGATCATGGTAAATCATAGCTGGTTATTGTGTGCTTTACAATAGGCTACACACATGCACATAAACACAGCGACGCTTTACAAAAGACTCTTTGTGTGAAGGGTTCTACTCTTAAAAGTAATACGCTTACATAGTACAAGTCACTTATATATACCCAACGCTCCCTTAACCTAATTTGGAATAATTTATCCCCATACCGCTGACCCTACTGGAAAATGGCCTTTCTGGGTGTATAGATAACATTAATATCAGCACAAAAACATGCAAGCTTCACGTCACATTAAATTTCCCTTCACTAGAAGTAAGGGGCCCAAACCCTAAAAAACCATACCATTCTCCCTCCTCCACCATCAACATAATTTGCAGTTGACATAATGCAGTAAGGCAGGTAACGTTCTCTTAGCATCCCCCAAACCGAGGCCTTTAGACTACCAAACAGAGAAGTTTGATTCATGTGACATTTTGGACAAAGCTATGCTTCCAACTTTGTAGGAACAGTTTGGGGAAGACCCTTTTCTATTCCTGCACGACTGTGCCCCAGTGCACAAAGCAAGGTCCATAAAGACGTGGTTGGATGAGTTTGGTGTGGTAGAACTTGACTCGCCTGCACACAGCCCTGACCTCAACCCCATAAAACACCTTTGGGATGAACTGGAACGGAGATTGATCCAGGCCTTCCCGTCCGACATCAGTGCCTGACCTCGCAAATGCTCTAATGATGAATTAGATGAATGGGCAAAGATTTCCAAAATTCTGAGGAAAGGCTTTTCAGAAGAGTAGAAGTTGTTATAGCTGTAAAGGGGGGGACCAACTACATATTAAGAATGTGATGGTGTAATGGTCAGGTGTCCAAATACTTTTGTCCATTCTGTGCATGTTGGCCTAGACTGAGATGCGAATATCTAATGTGTTCCATAGTAACCATAAATCACTAAAGTCCATATAAGACTAAATAGATTAAGAATACATTTCTCCTTTCAGAATGACAAGGTTCCTTTAAGTCCTGCCAAATTCAGAATGTCAAAAGCTGCATATGGGGGCAAAATAGGAAGGAACTCACCGGCAAAGTTAGTTGCTGGGACCCTTCAAGAGCCAGAGCAGTTCACCAATTCACAACTGAAAGGGTTAAAGATACTATGACAGCCTAAACAATTCCTTAAGTGTTTTATGTGATTGCTCCAGTTATGGTTAATTACATTTACAACAAAGGGATCTTTATGTATCTGTCAAAGAGGGCAGGATTGCTTTCTTAAACTACAGCATACAATTAAGTATAATTACATGCATCTTTGTAACTAGAATAAAGGATTGCCCAAATTGATTAGGCTTATTTGGGTTACTGAGAAAACATTAATTCATTTTAATGCGTACACTGGCGAAATCGATATAAACTTAAAACATCAAACCTTCCCACTGATAGGGCAAAGTATGTCAGCCATGCACTTGTCTTCTGCCTGCGTTTAGCCCGGCTGTGGCCACTGGAAGTCAGAGCATGACCACAATATGTGTCAGACAGCTGGCATCTGCTTACACAGAGTACCCTGTATTTTGGATACAGGTTTTGAAGTACATACAGAAGTATTCAATTATTAAAGTCACTCTTAGCAGCCATTAGTATTGTTTTAATATATAAACGTGCACTAAAGTGAGGTCAATTCATAAGAGCAAGGTTGTATTATCAAATATTGATTTAGTGCTATTTTTGCTTGTGTCAGTGAGTGTCAAAATATTGTTCTTTCAAAACATGAAGGTATTTGTATAGGACTTTATTACAGAATGTCAGATGTTTGCCAGAGGCAAAGTAAAATAAGAAAGTGTTAGCTTGTACGTCTCCTTAACAATGTAAATGAAAAGGGATTTGCTATACACAGTTGTGCCAAAATATTATTTCACATTTATTTTTTGGCCAAATTTAGTGGGGTATAAGAAGCAGTGGGAGAGAGAAAGGAAAGAACATAGTATAGCATATCTCGGTCAGAAGGTATCGTTTTCCATAAAGTACCAGGAAATTGCTAAAGTGCCAACAAATTCTACTCAAAAAAAAGTTGAAACCTTTTTTTTTTGTTAGCAAAAACATACAAATATTCTTATGGGCTTGAACTACAATTCCCATCATTCTGAGGATTGTGGGAATATTCAGTCCAAAAACAGCAATTGCAGTTTACTCAACTCTGGTCCATTCTGGTGCCACCAAACCATGTCATATATACATGTTCTACCCAGACATTGGCGGGAAGCAAGAGAATGGATTATCATACAGTAGAAAACCTTAAGACCTTGATGCGTTTAGGTCAGACACTACACCTGATCTAACCCTGAGCGGCATCCAAGACGCCCCCTATCATCTGTGCCCAAGTGTTTGTCCCAGAGGGGTTACTACCCCTGCTGCCTCACAAAACATTGTGAGCTTGTTAGACATACATATTATATATATATAATTTATATAAATTTTAATTTTACTATGGTTGTATAAGGCAGAATGCTCCTCTATGATGATAAAGATATATATATATATATATATATATATATATATATATATATATATAGCCATTTAAAAGGAGCCCAATTTAGGCTATCAAGCACTGCAAATAAGCTATGAAGAAGGAATACCAAAAAAATTATGTATAATAAACATAAATCTCCTTTCTCGGTTAACATTTTGAAAGAATGACATCAGCTGGATCATTTTTGTTCAATAAAGCTGTCAAACATACAACAAAAGCAGAGCATGAAATGAATTAAAGCTATAATCAGCCTTTATTGCCTCACCTTATAGCACCCAAAGCTGGCCTTAAATAACTCTCCCAGAAAACCTTAATAAACACATTTACGGTTTATTATTGTCGAAGAGGTTGAAACCAAAGCGATTGTTTGATATGTACCGTTGTGTAAAAGTTTATGAATATTGCGTTATCGTGGGCGGATTGAATATATGTTCTTGTATTTATTTTGAATGCGGCGGCCCTTTTAGAGCTAGAACATCCAGAATGCTGCGGGTAGCTTAATTTTATCCATGTGTTTTGAATGGGTCCATCTCTGGTCTTCAAATATAGTTGAAGCACATGCAATTCTAGAAGTGCCCTCCTGTGTTTGTTTCCGTGTTTCTTGGGATTAAATAAATTACCCGTTTTCAATGAAAGGTGGCTCAGTTTGACAGCATTACTCACCACTGTACCCAATGGGTTGGGTTGAGGTTGCTGTAACCAAAATGCAGAGTTACATGCCAGGAAAAAACCCACACTGTTCCCACACGTAACAACATCAGCTTTGAATGTCACGTGTTGGCTGGTTATTACACACCAGATCATTAGTTTGTCTCAATGCTCTTATTGATAACACAAAGACCTATGATGCAACGTCGTCTGGAAGAGCACTTAGCTTCTACCGTTTGTAGTGAGCGCCTCTCAGACCTCACCCATTCGAACACAAAGCAGGATTCTTATTTAATTAAGGACCAGTTCTTAGCAGGTGAAGTCATTAAAAACTATTTGTTTCAATATTCTCCAATAATTATGAAATCTTAAATACTCATTACACATTTCACATTCTTTACGGCGTTTGGAAGAAAGCACAAAGAAGGAAATTTTGAAAAGCACCGCACGTTTTGTTTGAAGTCGAAATAGGGTTGGCATATTGACTGGGGGCAAGTGATCCTTTAATAAGGTTCTTTTTATTAGGACCAAAGAAAAAAAAATCTTTCTGTAGTTGGCATTGCATATAGCTATTTATTAACATAGAACATCATTATATATCAATGCACGAGATATCCAGTACCTAAGAGGAGAACAAAACGGCTAGGTGGACGGAATGGTTCCTTTTTATGCTGTCAAATTCTATTTTTCAATAATGAGCTGTTATGATAGTTTTCACTGCATAACAGCCATGAATGAACTGAAACTTTTACCCAATCATATTTGGTGACAAATAATAAGAACGAGCATGGGGTCCAAATGGACTGGCATGTTAGAGCATGGCTTCCTCTAGCCCAAACTTTAATCCTACTAATAGAGGCCATGTATTGCAATGGAGTCATGAAACACTCCAGATCTTAAAGGATCTGCAATACCCAGATTTTTCCAGGATTCAGTAAAATATTAATAAAATACCGTACGATGTGATACAGCTCTGTGAGCTTGTGTGCCGTGTTTCAGTTTGGCACGGTTATTCTGCGTTTTCATTTGTATTAGTAAAACAAACATTCTTATGAGAATGCTTCGTCACTGAGTCTGGAAAGTTCATTAAGACAAAACCTCTGTCGAATGGCACAAAGGAAGTGGGAAGGAAGATGACCACATTGAGGAAAAGGTCACAAAATAAAGGCAGAAAAGTAGGTGTGGGGGGGCAATGCTAAGGTTGAAGAGGAAATGCAAGTGAGCATCAAAGAAAATGTGGGAAAGCATTAAGGAAAGAATGTACAAAGGAAGGAGGAAACAGGAAATGCAACAACTAGAAAGCAGGAAGAGAGGGCAAAGGTGAGGAATACGACTACAGAAAGGACAAGATACATTGGGTGATGTAGAGCATTGAGGTAAGACGAGAGGCAAGTCAATGGCCATCGTAATTACAGATAATGTACAAACATCTAATTGTATAGAAAGCTTGTGTAACAAGAAGGAAAGGCTGTAAAATTAAAATGCAAATGTAAGTAAATATGAACCAATAGGGACATTCTCCCCTTTGTACTCAGATCCCTCTACACCTTGCTCCTCCATTGATGTCGCTCTTTTTCTAGGAGCTCAGAATATTTGTTGAGCGTGAGTCTTTCATAGTGTTCTACAGCTCTAAAACTCACAATACTGTGTATATAAACAATAAAACATGTTATTTTTCTTATAAACTGCTGTCAGCAGATGACAGCAACACCTAATAAAGTCATGGTAAAGTCCCGATTGCACTAGCCATGCCTCTATCCACACTGTCTACCTCTGGCCATTTAAAATACTGGGAGGTATGCTTATCTACAGGCCGGAATGCAACAAAAAACCCTCAACTCTTGACAAAAAGAGTCTTCTCTGAACCCAGTAATTGCACTCTTTAAAATACTTCTGTAATTGTAAGAAGTGCTGTATGCGGTGGTTGGTAAAATGATCACGCGTGCTCCTTTCATCTGGTCCTGGTTAAAGACAGACCAATCCATTTGTTATTACGATGGACAAAAACCATAACCACCTATTTAATAAAATTATTTGTGTTTCCATTCTTCGACATTCTTTTGTATGTTAAATATTTTATATGTTATGCCTGTTTTCTGTTTATGTTACATGTGATGGTGTCACAGATGATAGAATATATAGAGAATATTTATAATTCATGTTATATCAATGACATCTCTCGGCTTTTTTTGCTATATGCCCATGGGTGATTAGCAACACTTTGGTGGTTTAAATTACTCACTCTACAATTGTAATTCCATCTGTATTTGGTATTTAGGTAAGGTATAAACTACTGTTAAAGCCTCAAACTAATATATACACCACTCACTACTATATATATATATTTCACATCATTCACACTATTTAGTTCGTCTTGAAATGTGATTTGCCAAGAACTGCCGTAGCACTGATAAAATTTACAAGGAAACTCCAAAAACTGACCATTACTGGGCAGAACATATAGGGAGGCTAAAGGTCTGTTTTTAGGCACATCCGTATGGACTCACAGGGCTAGCACGAGCCTGCCATCTGGAAACATGCTTGTATGAAAATATACTGTACATACAAGCTTTAAAGCACCCACACACAGGGAGTGGTACGTCTATAGTTGTTTCCTTGGGTGTTCTGGCTAACACCACCATCGTGGGTGATATGAACATGCATTGTTTTCATGGCGTGTAGAGCCATTTGCAAGGTGATATTTCCCCTAGACAAAACCACAGAATATATTTTACATATGCATATAAAGAAGACAAACAGGTTTTGATAAATAGCAACAAGATGTTTATGATCATGCCAGAGCAAGATCTCCAGCTGAGCAGCACAAAAAGTCTTCCTTTTCATCAGGTTTTCATCACTGTAGTGTGAAGGGCTAACGACAAGAAAGAGCGATTAGCTGTATGACGGTGACAGCATTCTGGGTAAGCTAGCTGTCTGATCATTATTTGACAATGTGAGCAAATACACAGGTGACTTCCACCAACAAAAATAGTGAAGTCCCAATAATCTACCATTCATGCCTGTATGACATATTTACTTTACAGATTAACAAAGTCACATTCACCTCCAACACTCCAAAACACAATCGACTCCTTTGTGCTTGCCTGAAAGGATGACAAATCAGAGTGCAGATTGAAGACATGGCTGTTCATATTCTACAGGCTTTATAAATAGTTCATATGTGAATGCTTAGTAACCATTCGGTCCATCCAGCATCCACAATCTAAAATGGTATGTTCTCCTCAAGAAGGCAGAATGCATATCCCAAGTATCCCACTACTGGTCTCTCGCCTCTGCTCGGAGACTGCTTCAGCTATTCACTGCCCTTTTGAAAGCTAGTACATTACTTTGTAAGATATCGGTGTGGCTCGCTGGAATATAAAAATATGTGTATCGGGGTATTACTGCAATCAAGTGATGTTCCTGAACGTAAACTGGGTTACTGCTCAGCAGTGACACCTACTATGTAGAAGAAAGAAGTAACAATTAAAAAAAAAAAATCAGTTTCTAAAGTTTATTTAGAAGTGTATTTCTATGAATTCAAATGAAGGCCCTTTTTGTCCTGAAAAGACAATGGATAATTTGAATGGGTACATCAAATATAGAAAAGGGGAATCATGTTTTAACAACCATATGGTGTAGAGGGCAAAAAAGCTCTGGTACTTTGGTCATGAAGGGGTTGCCTCCCCAAAAAGTATTCATGTTGAATAATTTCTCAAAAGTCAAGTTACATCTAGGAATTACGCAGGGTGCCCTCAGCCCTACTTGCATGAGAACGTCACATGCTTTCCCCCCTTATAGTGCATGATTGCATTGCAATGGAGTCAGGGAGTTAAAATAAAGGCTAAAGGGACAATTTAGAAAAATGTTTCATGAATACTGGAGTTCATCGTATATATGTACTCAAATTAATTTTACTGCATGGAAACTGGAGCATGTATTCCTTAGTTATCCAAGTCATAAAATGGCATTTCTGTATCATTTTTCAGCTCTCCTAACTGCCTTTATTGAAAGTGGGAAGTGTACTTAAGAACACTTCCTGCACATGCACTGCAGCGTCTACTGAAATCCAATTCATTCTGTGCTATCTGTACGCTGTAATTGGCTTCTTCCACCAATTTCATTGGAAGTGTTGAAGCACATGCGTAGAAAGCACACTTCGGTATGTTTCCTACTTTCAGTAGGGGCAGCAATGATTTTCTCATCGCAATAACTACGGAATACATTTTCATTCAGTAAAATGTATTGGAATCCAAGTCCAATAGACTTCAATGTTTCATTTACATGAAACTAGGGTGGGCATGGTCCTTACTCCATTCAATCTAAGAAGGAAAAGAGATTATAATTGTGACCAAATAAAATACATTTTATAAATATTAGCTTTGGTGTTATATTTAAAGCCTGGTTTGTGAAAAGCAGGCTTGAAATAGGAGGCAAGTACTATGGGTAATCTAAAAAAACAAAAAAGCAGGGGACCTCCCTGATGTCTGCTGGTTTTCTGCTACCACCTTTCCAGTCCCCAAGTTGACCTCTGAGGCAAGCCAGATGGGATTGGTGGAACTATGTCAAGGAAGTGCTGAAAAGGTGACTTCGGTCTCTGGCAGCTTGTCTGGAGCTAGTTTCTATAACCAACTCTCTAGGGGTTGCTACTTTGCAATTTCTCAGGAATGTCTAATTCTCCTCATCCCTCTACGGAGTCTCTCTGGAAGGGTCATGGAGGCCTGTGACATCCCTTGAGGGCACTGCCTAACTAAATTAGCATGAGATAACTTTGGACTCCCTTCCAAACACAAAAATACAAAGGGGGAGAATTTCATTAAAAGCAGGGGACGAGGTGATCCGAGTTAATCCCAGCCCAGAGCTGCTGCAGAAATGTTCTGTATTCACATTTTGACTTTCATCCATGTTAGAGAGTTCATGGCGTGAGCAAAACTGAACTAAGTGTATGGCTTCACTTCCATTAGTCACATCTCAGCTGCTTAATCGAAAAGCAAATAAATCATGGGCACTAATGTGCTAGTTAGAGGGCTAAATTCACTAAGGGAAGAAATGTTAAGACTGTGAAAACCCATATGGTAGTCTACAAAGCCTATGTATCAGAATAAAAAAAAACAGGCTACATAATAAAATATTCAAGCTTTAACACAGTCCTTTCACCACTTAGTATATCTGCCCTAAAATGTCAGCATTATTTTGGCATTTACAGTGTATTCCTAAATTGAATGTGTGCGCTTATAGCTGTGGATAGATATGTGGCTAGACATTCTAAAACAGCGATTTACATTTTTAAACAAAAATCACATGGCTGTACGCAAAGGCTGTCGCGCCATTTTCTTCCTTGTAAAACAATTCACTTAAAGGTGCTGTTCCAGTTAGACAAAACATCGAACTCTCTAGTATACTAAGCAAATAAACTTTGCACCTCTGTCGGTTTAATCTTTCCCTTGTCGATGTAGTCACATAACACCACAACATTAAAAAGCATTTGCAGTTGCTATAGCAACAGTGGCCGCTTTTGTGTCACATGACAATTAAACATTCCCAGAAAAATTATGATAATATTTTTGGAAAAGATTTTTCATCATTTCCGCACTAAGAATTATGTTTTTATTGATTTTTTTACTGATAAGTGCTAACTTCAAAAGATTAGGTGGATCCTATGATGTTTTAAGAACTAACATGAAGAAGGACCCTTGTGATACATTACGATCATTCTTTATTCCCATAAATCTCTAGATTTCCATGGTGACAACTGTGATTTCACACATTCTGTAGAACTGCTCAAATACGGCTCATGCAGTTTTATTGCTGTGGAGTGGTGTGAATACTCTAGGTAAACCAGGGTACCAAGGTAGTAAATGGTGACAAAAGGATTTGGATGTTTAAAAGAAAAAACAAAAAAAAAAAGATGATTTTCAGACAAGATTTCCTGCAGGCTCAGTGTGGAGCAGCACATGCTGAACTACAAGGCAAGCGGCAGACCTCTAGAAAGGCCGTATAGATTTGGGTGTCCTGAAAAGACTGCGGGGACTACAACGTTCCCACGTGAAGTCACTTTAGCTAAAGGATGTACATCTGTCTTCTGTATATTATAGTGCCGCGGGAGGCTGAAACTGCTTAAGAGCAAGCACATATTAAAGAGGCTGCTTTATGTGCTTACAAACATGATGAGCTACAATTACACGGAATACGTCCCATGACATTCTTTAAGTAAGAAAAGAGGCCATAACTCTTTAAGAGCATGGCCAAATGACTGTGGAGGGATATACCTACACAGCTGCGGATAGTTCTAACGTCGCTTAAAACCGGAACATTTAATACCCTTCTGCGCACTTTTAGCTTAAAAAAAATAAAATAAATAAATAATAAAATATTCGAATTACATCTTTACACCAAATGCACAGGTTGGCTCGAACCTCATAATCTAGTCTCTAGATTATAAACAGGCGAGCAGGGTCACCTCCACCTAATGTACTTATTTGTCTTAATTGGTTAATTCTAGTTTTATCACTCCCTTTGAATATATGTACTGTACCGTGTAACTTGCTGGCACTATATCAATAGATTTGTACATTTAAACTTGTTTCCAGCTCAGTTTAAGGAAAATCCATCGACATTCTTTTGTATGTTACATTTTTTATATGTTACACCAGTTTTTTGTTTATGTTACATGGCGATGGTGACTGGTGAAGTACATATGCTACATCTGGAGAACCATATGATTGCTGGTCTTGCAATTACCAGTCAAATGATGGACAACGCTCTATACCATATGAGCTACACAGCTAACAAGTATTAACTGATTCCTAACACCTTAATGTCTATGTTTTCCTTTATTGTCACTTTAGCCAATGTACAATTTATACAATATTACGACTGAAGGAGTTTCGTTGGAGTGTCTATATGAATTTCAGTCCAAGTTTTCGAGTTGCCTGCCAGCCCATGGCTTGAGGTGTACATGGGCACTTGTGCAAGGCACTGCGGGGAGAAGATTGGGACATCAGGAAAGACTGGTGGCCCCTGCCTGAAGTAACAGTATATGACTTACCTCCGTGACCCAAGGTCAGAAAGCAAGTTCTATGAGCGCACATGGAATACACAGCTATAGAGTAACCTCCCCACACTAATATTAGCATAACAAACTGGAATTATACTGATCATATAGCTACTAAAATAGATTTATCCCAAATAGTGGCACAGTTCCTAGTTATGTGTCCCCTTGTATCCGATTACTGTAGTGCCAATCTTCACTGACCACGGAAATATATGTTTATTTTAATAGTGTATGATATGCGATATATTTGATTAAAGTAAAATAAGTGATATCATATAAATAATTAATTTGGGCAGCTCATAAGAATCCAAAGATTTAAGTGAAAATCATATAGATACATAGCTTGACAAACAGCAGAGGGTCTATCTAGGTGAAGGCTGCAGACCATGTGCTTCCCAACAGAATGCTTTCCTTACCCAATAGAAAACCAAACACAAGTGAAACAGACTATGGACCATGTTATATATATTCACAGATTGATTCTTTTCTTTAATAGAGCGGAATCAAATATTCTTCTCCGCAAGCTATGTTGCAAAGGCAATAAGGAAATGTCTTTGGTAATGGCATTGTATCTGGGCGAGGAAAGAGAAAATCAGAGCAGTCAGCAACTGCAGCCAGGGGGAGCTGGACCAGCTTTAGCTATAGGAAGGCAGGCGATTCTGTTCATTGCAGCAGAAACACTGTACGGGACAGACATTAGGACAGAGTAAAGAGGAACATCCCAGTACATGTATCAACCAAAAGCTGTAAAATAATGTTATGGCTAGAGGTGGTAGATGTTAGTCTATAGATAAATGATGCTGTTACTAATTGCAAACTCGCCTTTTAAATGATTTACTAAATTAAGTATTCAACATAGAAAACCACACACATATTCCATATATATATTTATAAACATGTGTATATATATATATATATATATATATATATATATATATATATATATATATATATATATATTCTTAATATATACACATACAGATCCAAATAATGTTTTGCTAATACATTTTTATATTTTGCAGTTACTGACCATATGGTAACATTACAGTAGCTACACACTAGCTTTTTAAATACGACAGAGAAACCAAATAACCCCAAATTTCCTCCTGTATCTTTTATTTTAAAAACTACTGTGTGAACTATGGCTGCTGGATTTCTGGGAATATCATCATAATTACGGCAATATTTGAAATGTTTGTATATTTAATAATGAAACAAATTGTTAGCACCTGTGAAAATACGTCATTTAACCATCAGTAGACATATGGAAAATAATTTGATTTATGGTTGCAATTTCATAATACACTGAGACAACCCATACACATATATTTCTGCTGTAGCAGCAACTAAGGATGAAGATAGAAATCTCCATATAGTGATTTTCATCACAATAAAGGCTGAGAAAGAAAAAGCATAAATAGGGAAAACTCTTAAAAGTTAAAATATGTACTGGGTAGAAAAGACTGTGTAGTCATGAGACATTTAAGACAAAACAAGCTTTAAGAAAAAGAATAAACAAAATCTTTAAAAAAAAAAAATAATTAATTTAATTAAATGAATTAAAAATAATTTATTTAATTCAGTACCAGGTTTTAAGACCATTACCTGCAGGGCTTCTCTTTCAGTACGATGGCAAGATCTAGATTTATTAGTACAAATACTAAACATAACCGGAAAAAAATATTACACACGAGATATGGGTCTCATAACATCTCTTTCAGCTGAGCCAACCATTTCTCTAGTTTCTGTAAATATAATTTAATGGAAAGAGGGAGAGGAGGAAAAGACATGATGGAGCATAGAGGACACTATCAAGGGGGGTGGGAAACTGATTGATGGGAAGGGTAGAGTGAGAACTGCGATTGATGGAGGGTGAATTACTTTGCAGGCTACCCACACAGAAAAAAAACATGCCCTTTGCCAAATATAAATGTGGAAAACAAACAAATGCTGAGGCCTTCTTATCTGGCACAGTGGGGTCCCATGCATGGTGGTCTACTTAAGGTTCCAACAGTGCTTCGAAGTACAGTGAGCTCCAGCGCCGTCTACTTGATGACCCACCCTACTGATGGAACTATCCATTATGCATGGTCTGCTCATTGTTGTTGGCAAGAAGTCTTCTGCCTCTGGATGGCACAGAATTGTAAATCTACTATATTACTAATAGAAATCATTATTAATATAGATTAATTTACGAGGAACACACGGGGCTCATGCTAATGTAGTTTTGCGTTCAAAGAATGCACTCTGCTCAGTCCATATGAGCGGGTCCTTCCTTTTTCCTATCCAATAAAACAGAATTCTAACCACAAGCTCCAAAGGAAACACATCATACACACAATTATATTATTTAACTGCCATACATGCTGGAGAAAAGTCAGTGGCTTTAATACACTCAGGTCGACGTTAGGCAGCATTTCTATTAAAAATATTAAAAAGTAGAACACAGCTTGTCTAAAAAAGCAATACTGAATTCATGTGCAGAAAAAAAAATTATATATATATATATATATATATATATATATATATATATATATATATATAGAAGAAAGCAACTATATTTCTCTGTATAGTACCTGCTCAATAAGAAACACCAGCATGAATAACGAACATGGTGGAATTAAAAGCTTTAAAACTGTTAGAAAAGTAATATTAAGTTAGTTATAAATATAGCTGAAATAATCCAGACAGGTTTATGATCCAAGTCCCTCAAATGGAGGGTGCAGAATTCTTTCCTTGGTAGTGGTGGTAAGCACACTGAACAGATGGAAGAGCTGAATGGAAATTTCAATAAAGCCCTCTACAATGAAGCGTTTGTGAGTACAGGGGTTCTCCTGCTCTCTCGCCTTCTAGAAAAAAAGGAAAAATGGAACTTTGTTTTATTTTGATAGAGTGCCAGAACAGTACTGCATTCCTTAAAGAGCAGAATAAAGGATCAAGTTAGACTGGCCTTCTCAACACCTTGGCAAAAGCCCCCCTGGGTCTCATTTTGCTGGGATGACTATTTATATGACAGGTAAGGGAATAATTTTGCGGGATTTAGTTACACTAGGCCTCAGCGACCTCGGGGTCAATAGAGCAAATGCAAAAGTGACAATGTGGATAATTGCCCCGTTTAAGATAATGGAATACTGATTGAGGTCAATTATTATAACACCTGAAAGATAAATGAGCCGACGTTACAGGCTCAGCCAAGATAGTGAACAAAGAAACCTATATGTGCGGCAAGAAAGCGGTAACAGGGCGCACACGTTAAGGATCATGCAGCGTTACCGAGCACACGCATTTCTGTGTTGTCCTCATGTTCCTTGGAGCAATAGTTCAGAATGCTGGGGCTTCCAGCCACAACTCACCGGTAGGTGAGCGGGTAGTTTGCTTCAGTTACAACACAACATCATAGTTTGTTTTCGTGTACAATTTGGGTAAAAAAATGTACTGGACCATGCAAAGCTTTAAAAATAGCATCTTTGTTCATGCATTTCCTGTGTTATACTGAAGGGATTTCTAGTCTGGAGGGTCTGCAGCAACACAACATATTTTAGTTTAATTTGCTCATGACCTGTGATGAAGGGTGATATTTTTATAGTATAACATCCTCTTTCAGATTGCCAGATCGGGGTCTGATTTGTTTTTTTCAATGGCACAAACCCTACCCAGGCTTAAAAATAACCAAACTAGAAAGTCTTTGCGAAATGAGCAAAAATGTCAGCAAATGATTGGATGGAGGCAGAAAAGTGGGTGGAGCATCTACTGTTGGGCAAGGTCACCATTAAGCCCGCGTCTTTGCCATCTATGACTACTAGGCACATACCTTATAAATATCCCACTATAGCCTTGTGTAAAACCTAGTAAGTAATATATGGGGTACAGTATATATTAGTGCGCATGGTTAGAAGGGGATGGAGGACACTATCATGGGTGGGAAGGGTAAGGAGAAATGCAATTGACAGAGGGTGGGTTACTCTGCAGGCTACCCCCACTGAAAAATAACATATCCCTTACTAAATAAAACATGTGAACACAAACAAATGCAGAGGCCTTCTTATCTGGCACAGTGGGGTCCCATGCATGGTGGTCTACATGGTGGTTGCAACAGTGCTTTGAAGTATCGTGAGCTCCAGCCCTGTCTACTTGATGACCCACCCGACCTATGGAACTCTCCACTATGCATGGTCTGCTCAGTGCTTTATACAGAGGGCCCTGGTTGGCCCTTTATTACCCATAGACACTATAGGCTGGGGTCAAACCTAGTAAGTCATATACGGGGTATACCATATCTTAGTGCAATTTTCTCATTTTTAAATAATTATGCTAAACTGGGCAAATTAATGAGGTTCTTGAATGCAGAAAATGGATACGTATCACAAAAGGGACTTGGTGTATAATGTGTGGAAACAACGCATGAGGTTAGAGGGACAGGGAAAATGAATAACTTTATTCCAAAACACGATATAACAAATAGCTGTTTGCAATCATAATTCAACCCGAACAGCTCAGCGCAAGTGAGATTAGGCTGATAACATTCATCTTCATTGCTTTATTGACCGTAATGCAGGTGCTGGGCTCTGACAGCATTTGTCATAGCTAGAGAAACACGTACATTATTGTTCATCGCGGTGAGATCATGTACAGTCTATGCTCCCTATAGAACATACACAAGCCATGAATTGCACATCAATATGCTACACGGAATCACCAGCACTTTTCTACAAGACATGAGAAAAAAAAACACAGACAAAACCTGCTGGAATATAACCAGCGGGCTCGTAACTCTCTCTCTGCAGCTCAGCTTCGGTTAAAAACATAAAGGAAAAAAGTAGACATTTGTAGTGTAGCCACAGCTATGCCCAAAACAGATTTCTTAAATCGCAGCAGCTTTTGTCAGTTCTCCAACCCAACCGGCAGAATCTATATTTAAGAACTGGAATGATGGTCATGCTGCTGGAAAAAAAAGTCTCTAAGTACGGTATTTAAATAGTATTCCTATGTCCCAGATGACCAAATAAAAATAATTATCGAGAGAGTGTCCCCATTTAAGGCTTACAGTGAGCCTAGAGGGGAAAAAAAATGTTTGCTATTCAAAATATTTCCACTACACTTCTATTTTTATTTTTTTTGGAACTATCTGTTTAATGACACAGAAAACTTTTTTTTTTTTGTAAAAAATAAATAAATATATATTTTCGCTATGGAATATACTAGCGTTATTAGTCCATTTACTCTATCATTTTCTAACCAGCGTGTTTTACTACCTACTATCCTCATATCTGTCCAAAATATTCCAGTGATCTTCAGCCGAGCGAACATAGACACAACACTTAACTCAGAATTATTATCATTATTATTATTATTAATTGCATTGTTTTACCATTTGCATGAGCCTATACTGGACTACCAGATTGTAATGGTTTTCTGCTGTTTGAAAATGAAGGGCAGACAACGCTCATAATCTAGATTAATGCCCACAAAACGTAAATACTATCTGCAGAGCGAGATTCATTCTCAAACACTGAGCATCATAAAACTTTTATTACAAACTTGGAGCTCAAATAACACTTTCACTCTACATATGTTCAAAAGACTGAAATCGGACACTTCAGATCAAGTCACTTTGTGTCTTTTAAAGTAAACGGGCCATCTCAATAAAAAAGACTTTCTAAAATAATAATTTTAATAAAGACGGAAGAAAAAACACATGGAAAACAAACACGCTATACAGAATAAAAGTGGGCAAATGAACCAAAATGTATGGTGCATCAAAACAAAAAGCAAAGTGTGCACAATGCCGTTTTGTGATGTAGCGTGAAAAGCTTTTCTCACGTCTAGGTGGAGGCACTGTTTAAATATTTGGAGTAAGGTTCAATATTAATACTTCTATTAATAAGGTCATATGAATTTGGGGTTAACGAGTTCCACCACAGGTATTTACGGCTGTGAAAAAGAAAATAATAATTTACGTTGTGATGTCAAAAAATTCTCCTTAGTCCAGTCATAAGAATGAACCATCATCTGGGAGCGTGAAGCATGCTATATCACATCCTTACATACCGACATACTGCGCGGGGGTCATTAATACACAGTGTTATGCATACAACGGCTTCACCGGACGACAACCATGCAGACATTCCCTACAAGGTCAAACGGACAAGACAACTACAATGTAGGCCAAAGTATTTAGGTAAGGGATTGTTAGAGGAGAAGCACAAATGCCGAAAAATAAATAAGCATTAATAATATTATATTATTACAAGATTGTAAGCCTGCGAGCAGGGCTCTCTCCACCTGTGTCTGTTTGTCTTAGTCTGTCAATTCTCGTCTTGTCATACCCCTTGAATATATGTATTGTATTAAGCGCTGCATAAATTGTTGGCGCTATATAAACAAAAGATAATAATAAAAATAATAATTACAGATAAGAATACTAATAATAATAGTAATAAATAATAAATCGTAACAAAACCTGGTATAAATATGTTGAGCGCCATGTTCATTTTACCCAACCGCTAATACACAAAACCTTTGCTGTCCCGTCTGGGAATGAGGAGGTTAAAATGAATATTACCAGCTTTTCTGCCAGGGGGTGTACAGGCCCCATGGAGGCGAAAGTATAATATACAGCAATTTAAAACTCCAAACCAAGGGGAGAAGTGATGCTGTCTATACGGTGTTATTAAATTCTCATGGCCGCCGTACTGTATAGTGATCCAGCTCTCCTCTTAGCGCCTGCCTCCAGCAATACATGTGTTCGGGAGACAGGATGGTTTCCTAGGGTGGGTTATTTGACAAATACCTTCATTGTTCACATATTTCAGCCCCCTCACCAGGGGAAGAGTAAATCAGCCCCCACAAGCTTTAAGGCTCACACATGTGGCAAGACGTGTCTGCTAGGCCCTAATATTCAGAGGTACTGAATGTGACCACATGGTATGTCAGGCTAATGGCCTGGCCGGAGTTCTGTGTGTATGTTTTATAATCTATATATAAATTCTAACAAAGGCTATATATATTTATTTATTATAGATGAACAGTAATGGCTTCCTTGTGAACCCTAGGGCCACTATTACATTTAACCGAGGGACGTGTACGTTCACACACTACAGCATTCTACTCCTCGCCAGCGTACTTTTGCAGGTATGACGTGCCTTGAAATGAGGCAGAAGGCATAGAGGCGACGCATTTTACAAGAACGGGGTCAGAGCAACACAAACCGCTGTGTTTAGTCACACTTCCTTTTTATAGCTACAGACCGGAGCGTATGTTCTAAAAATAAATAAATAAATAAAATGAGCTAGCGAGCTAAAAGAAAACAAAAACCAATGAGGTCAAGAACAGAATTCCTTATATCACAGTCACCAAATTATTGGTAGAAAATACAAGCAACTGCATGAAGAAGGTTTTATTGAATTATTATTATTGTATCTTGCAAAAAATCTAAAAATTTGTGGCAGCACCATGAGACCCATAAGCAAATGACCAATGATCATTATTGTTCTCTGTAGGTCTGTGCCCACAAAATGTTTACTGATGTATACAGTGCAATGTTTTATCAAACAATTAAAAATAAATTATTTCTGTGCAATATAGTATATTAAACATTTTTGGGGTACAGATTTCCCTTATGGTGCTGCCGTCTAACACTATTATTGTAACATATATTTTGCTATTATAATCTTTTTTTATACAACGCTATCAAATTACACAGCGCTTCTTACAGTGCATATATAGAAAGTGTGTGACAAAGCTAGAATTTACAGACTAACGCAAACTGATAAATTAGCTTCAGAGGGCTCGTCTTGCAAGCTTACAATCTAGAGTACTCTTAGTGAACAACAGTGACACATCGTCCTGTCGCAGTGTTTAACGTAACTAAAAAATACTGACGGGGTGAGATTGCTTGCGTGAAAAATACAGGTCAAACTACAAAAAAACGAAATCCCACAGAAAAGCAAAATTCTCAAGAAAGAGCTGAGAAAAAAACCTTGTTTCCCTTACTATTTGACTCAATGGAAGTGGACAGCGCATTCTGTCCGTAATACGGTTCCTTCCTGCCACCTTCCCTTTCCAGGGCTTTGTAGGTTTTGAGGTAACAGAAAAGGACACGCCTGCTAAAACGTATTTCCTGATGTATTTTAATGTTAGCAGGGCACTAACACACGGTTTCTGTGCCTGCTACGCACACACTTAAGAGAAAGCGAGTCTAACGGAGAATCGCACAATGCTCGTTCTGTTCCTCTGCTCTTGAAGATTTCTTGGAGAAATGAAGAGCAATGTTTATAAAAAAAAACAAGGAAAAAAAACGTTTGTACCTATTAATAAAAAATATAAATTCTATGTATACAATTATATGGAGATGATTTAATTTTTTTTTTTTTTAGGAAATTCCACCCATAGTTTTGTGAGAATTTACCCCGACCAGCTCTATTTTATGTTTGCCCGACAGCTGTATAACACTTGAAGTCATGTATCCATGTCCTAGACTAATTTCATGCCTCATTTTCTGAAAGTGAACACCAAAGCTCTGTCTGAAAAGACAGGTATAATGTAACATTAGCACTGGGAATTGTTCTTCTGTTTGTCATTAAAAAGAGTCTGAGCAGCTTGTGAAAGGCATTCAGACAAGCCAAGTCTCCCCAATGTTCCTGGAAGATCATTGTTTGTCCTTTCCTCATGGAATCCTGTTTCCTTCCAAATATCACTGCACACGTTTTAACAGGAGACAGCTAGGCTTACAAGAAATCACAGAAACGGGAAAAGATAGGCTCACTTTTCCATGTTAGCATAATGCACAGAGCCAAGCACACAGCAGGCTCTTTCTGCCATACTTTCATACATTTCAAAACTATTTCCAGGGAATATATGCTGCAGACGAGACACACAGCATTCAATCTCTACCGTGTAGACAGCATTAAATTGGAGAGACGGAACCTTATCTGGAATGGGAATCAAAGGATTTATTATTATATTTCCAAGCAATATATGCTGATTATTCAGTGTTTTTTTTTTTTTACATTTATGTAATGTGAGGTGTGACAAATTTATTTTAAAAATTTATAAGCTAAAAAAAATTGTAGGCGCTATCTTGATATTTTTGGAGCAAGGAAAGAATGCATCCTTATGAATTGACAAAAGCTAGAATACAAAGAAAAAAGTGTACAAAGCAGAAAAAAATACTAGCCATGGCTAACAGAATTTCAGACTGTAGCAGATATGTGGCAAAAGGCTGGATGGAGCTAGCAAGGAAGTGAGCACAGTCAGGGGCATGGCCACCCGGCCACCTTGCTCAGCTTCAGAGCGCCATAATGTTTCACGCATCACCATCATATTCTGCAGAGCTGTACTATCAGATCTACCCAACTAACCAAAACAGCGGGACAGTGGCTTAAAATTGGGACTGTCCCTGGAGCCGTTGGGAGGTATGGAACTAGACAAACTGTTAATTCCGTGTTAAGGCTGTTAACACCTCTTGGTACACTTACACCCCTTAACACCGAACACATTTTAGCTCCTAAATGGCGAGTCTGGATTTCTTTGAAAACAGAATCTTCTGTCCCTCACTCTTGGCTCTTTTGAACCTGTGATGTGTTCATGGTCCTCCATGTTATTACTATATGCACTGGTTTGTGTGTTTATATAGCAGTCTGATAAATTAAATATATTGCAGCTGTTCTAAATGTTTTATTTAGTTATATGAACAACTAAGTGTAGAATATTAATTAACCTTCAAATTCATGATAACGGCCTACCCATGCACCCTCTAGCCACACAACCTAACACTAAAGTACCCATTTCACTTGTCAGGAAGATCGTTGAGACCTTGTACCAATCACAATATTAAATGACAAAAATGACTTGTTATAGGCACTGCAGAGCTTTGACAATAGTCGTTTCAGTCTTGGATGAGAGTCAGGCAGACACCCCCACCCTCACCTCTGCCTAAGGTCTCCCAGAAGTCAGCACCACAAACGTGGGCCGGTGGAGAGCCGTGGAATGCCAGCAAAAGCATGTGTTACAGCAGAGGGGAGGAGGAAGCGATCACGGCTGAATGAACTCACTGTTACCTTTTTCCTAGCACTAGTCTTCTTTTTCCTGATACTGTCTGAATTTGAAACATCTAATTTAATACATTGAAGGGCCCAGTCTTCCTTTTATTTCCTGTCTGTACTGGAGCAGTCGCCTGTTTTAATTATGACTTTCTCCAGCTTCTACTTGTTTCGTGCTCCAGCTGGCTCACAGCAGACTTCCTTGGAAGGTGAAATAGACGGACTGCGCTGATCAGAGACCGATAGTGGATACGGCACAGACTTTAGTAGGCGTGTAGATAAGAAGGGTGGCGTGAACTTCAATTAAAACAGTCATTACATGCAATCAGTGCTCATTTAGCGGTGAACATGTTTAAATGTTATTGTGCTGAACTCAGACACCAATAGTATTAAAAGGAACAGTTGGGGTTTTTGATAGGACATTAGCTTTTAATGAAATAAGTAAATCCCTCTTGCCTTGTAAAGCCCAGCCAAAATGTTCTAGAAGCTCGCCAACTGTGCCCCAGTGCCCATGCCGATGCACACATGCGCAGCAAAATAAATTAGCAGCATTTCTAGGTAAAATACTTTTTGTTTTATTTTGCAAAATCTAGTGCTTATTGATGCAAGCATAGTATGCATCCTAATTCCTACCAAAAAAAAATCTGGGTATTACTGGTCCTTTAGCAGTACATTAAAAAATTCTATTGAGTTATTGATAGCGCATATAAATATACGAAGCATGACCGTGGCATTCTATTTTTTGGCATTTGTTGATATAGAAAGGAAATAAAACTGATATATTTGAAAAATCTAACGTTCCCTTGTATTTCATACCTTCTCCCCCTTGATTTGATACTATACAGGTTCTGCATATTCTGAAACATCTGAATTTCTTATTAACTTAACAACAAGAACGGATACAACAAGCAGCAAATCACACGTAAGCCATATAATATCAGCCTGTTGCAACCCTAGCTGAAAATTATATATACAGGGGAGGAAAATATAGCTGAAGGCACAGTTTACTGTCAAAGCTTAAGTATCTTCTTGAAATCCTGTCTATACATATACATTAATAATAATATTTATTAAAAATGACTAAATGATATCACAGCTGTAGAATAAGTTAACAAAAAAATTAGTCTCGCTATGGCATTAAACCTCATTTGGCGTAGTTTCGGCTTCTTGCTCTAAGGAAGTCACAAATCTAGCTGACACCATTCTTATTTCTCCCTTTATATAGGGTAATATAAGTGCACTTTAATCTTTTTCAGTAAGCACTCACCAGACGTAGACTATCTATATACTGTACAGGGACTTGACATGACTGCAGTACACTATAATAATAGGCCAGAGCTCCACTTGGAAAGGCCAAGATTCACACAAAAAAGCAGCTCAGACACTTTATTACAAACCAACGGTGAAATGTTTTATTGGACCCCAGAGAAGCAGCCGCGATAATTAGAAAAACACTGCAGAGGTGTTGATCAACACTCACTTATTTTTTAACTCTGCTGTGTCAGTAAATCTGACTGAAAGGCTTGAATTAACAAGAATGCCCAGAGCTCTGGTTTCAGCTCTTATATATATTTTAATTGTGTAAAAGGGGCACAAAGGGGTAAAAATGATTTTGATTTCTATAAAAGATCATATAATTCCTATTAAGCAAGTATCTTGTAAGGCTTGTGAGATCAGTAAGTGATCGGTAAGTGTCCCACTGGTTGCTAAGAACATACCATTCATGGACAGAGGTGTGTTGGTAGATGTTCCTAACAGCATCTTGTTGGAAAGTATGCCAATGGTGCTATGCTATGACTCCCCCTAGAGGTACAGAAGCACTTTCATCTCCAGGGACCGCCATCCTCTATGCTGAAGTTATCCCTGCCTCTTATGTACATGCAGTGGCAGGGCAGCATCACATGGAGGCTGTGACACGTAAGCACAAACATCCATAGTGTTACTGGGCTGGTGACATGGGAGATTTCTGATCTCCCCAACTGGCCATTGAATTAGCAGTGAACCAGTAAGACTGATCATCTAATACAACAATTGGACCCTTGTTACGCTGCCGAGAGAATACCACCTGCCAACCTAGGGAGGGCAAATACTGCAAGATGCTCCTCTATTGGGAGCTCCAACCATTGGCTTACAAACTAAGAAAAAAAAAACCCATCATGTTACTTTCCCTTTAATCCACTATGTCTTGTCCATCTTGCTGAGAAGTAAAAGGATGACCATGTAAGAGTTATTTTTGAACAACTCTCCCATTAAGCAACACATACTTGGTAATAATTATTTAGAGGGAAATGGCATTCAGAACTTTGCTGTCACAAACCATTGGCACCGAAAACATCCAGCGCTAACTGGCTTTTTTAAAAAAAAAATTTTATTAGAAGTTACATAATGTCTGCTAACTGTTAAAATAGTGGCTTAAAAATCATGTATAACCAAAACAACGGCATTAAATATTCACACAGTAATATATACCAGTGACTTTACCCGTCTAAAAAACTGAAAATTAACAAGACGGGGTATATTAATAATATAAAAAAAAAGCTACACTAGTGAAGTATGACAGGTTCACAAGTCTTTTTAGGAATATAATTAAATCAGTGCTTGTCTACAGTGCCCTAGTACTCTCTCCGCTAACTGGCTTTACTGAATGCCATGGCTCATAAAACTAGGATTTAAGTCTTCTCATTGTAAAGGCAATTTCATTCCACGTTCAGCAGCAGCACAACAGCATAAACTGAACGCGTCCCATGAAGTAAGTGTAAAATATTAGTGTCCAGACATCCGAGGTTCTGCGCAGGTACTCATGAAACATTCAGACTTCTACAAGCTGGAGACCAAGGCAGCTAAGCTTCCTTAACAGGGTCCATTACCAGTAAGACTTTTATTTGCTTAATAAATTACATTCTAAAGCACAATGGTCCGGACTCAAGGCTGTAAAATTGCCAAACATTGTCAGTGGCTGTTCTATGCCTATAAATAGTGAAATAATGTACAACTTGTGTTGGGTGTTTTTTTTTTTTGTCTTTTCTTTTTTCCCTCTTATTCCCAATTGGTATTTTTTTTAGCTATTACTTAGAAAACTTTAAAAAAGCAACACCACATGAATTTTTATGGAGTTCATAAATTGCAGATGAAATGTATGAAGGAGGGGTTAATATAAAAAGAAAAATACTGTTAATAAACACATTGATCTCTTCTCCTATATTATATCTAAATTAAAACAAAGAAAGATTGAAATGCATAAAAAAGGAGAGAGTGTTTTTGTCTAAGCTGCAAAAATTGGCCCGATCCACCACTAGACCATGAAGGACATGGGACACCCACGCGCCTCCATGTACAGATGTAAGGAGGTCAAGTAGCAATGGGGGGCCCTGAAAATATAAAATATGAGCCCCACCTCCACCACTAGTTAATACTCCAAATTGGAGCATTAACATTTTATTATTTTAAAGGTGTCTATGCCAATGTATATTTAACCTTTTTGCCCCAGAGAGGCCAGTCTTCAATACCAACCTTAGAAAAAGTTATCTCTTAAAAAAAACTGTTCTTGCCTAAACTAATACATTTTTAGAGAAATAAAATGTCAGTGAAGAAATTGTGTAATGAACTGGAAAGAAAATCAGATTGATCTATATCATAATGGCAATTTGCAAAGAGATGGAAAACAATATGTTGCTCTTCATTAAAACCAGAGACTTGCCTTTCAAGTGCTGTACCTTCTGAAGTAATTGAAAACATTATCAGCAAAGATGCATGACATTACGGGTGGAATTTTTCCTAAGGATACTAACTCTGAGCAAAGAGTACGAGGGGAAATGATAATTTGTTAGCACTAAACATCTGGTTATTAAGCCCAGAAAACAAATGAAATGAGGTAACCAGACTTTAAATGGAAATTAATCTGATATTTAAAATTAAATGAAAATGAAAGCATTATTTATACAACCTTATCTTTTCAAACACATGGGTCAAAACTATTTGTATGATTTTGTCAGCGTTGAATGGTACACACTATTTGAAACTGTTTTTGATTTAGAAATTCTGCCTGGCAATACACCACTCTGCGTAGCCATGCGCTTATAACAAAGAGAAAGCCTAAACAGATGGCCAAGGAAAACTATGATTTTTGTATTATAAAAAAAGACTGTATTGTAACGATACTTTGAAAGTGTTTCCTATAACCAAATCCCACAATGCATATACGACAATGTTCCATAGTTTAAATACAAACACAAAGTCACGTAAATACCACTTTGTATCATTCAATACCAGAGGACTTGGGATCCCATAAAATCCGGTGATGAGGAACATTGAGGGATGGGATAGCGCTGAATTTTTTTGATACACACCACTGGGTACAGCCATATCCTTATTCTGCGTTTGCTTGGCTGACCATTTTTTGAGTGATATCTGAGCAATATTTGATTACCTGCTGGCTGCCTGCCGACATCGGTTTACTGCACAGGCATTGGGAGCCCGATTCTCCCATAATCGATGTGTTCAAAACTGAACCCCACCGCAAGTCACCTGCAGAAATTCATTGGTAAAAGCATGCCGCGGGGTACATGGAGGCTGTAGTGTCCTCCTTTTTCAACTCTAAGGAACAATAATGTAAATAAAAAGACATGACTATTCCTTTAAGAATCGATAATTGCTTGAGATTTATCAACGCATACCACATGGAACCAACAAAAGGGCGTGCAAGGCTTATAATTATATGCAGTATTTCTCCCCCAAAAAAGGCTAGCCAGAAAACAAACCCATACTGTATTCCGAGGCAGGAAATGTGTTTTTCCCTCATTTACAGCGCTCAGTAATTTATTTGTGCTTTCTCTGCCGGCAGAGTTTGCAGTCGCTAGCGTTTCAGAAACCAGAAAGTCTCCCAAGGGCCCCAGAACGCAGCCCGTATTTAATATTTGTAACCTAAGAAAACTTCTGCCTTTCTGCTGTGAACTCTGGCTGTTCAAGCTCATTCTGCAGTCAGCCCTGCCGAAAGAAATGTATACTGCCAAGGACCACCAATGCTATACTATACTCTACTGGGCCAAACCTTCCATGTATCTCCAAGTTGGAGCTATGGCTGGCCAAAAAACTTTTTCCCCGCTTTTTTTTTAAAGTAGCTTTTAAGATTAAAATGGTAAAAAGACTGTGAAAAAAGTAGAAAGGCACAATTGTCTCACATACCCAATGTTTTGATATATAAACTGTGTATCTACTGCCTATGAATAGCCAAGCTGTTAACAATTTTTCCCCTCCTATTTTTAGGCACTAATGGACTTTCCTGCCAAGTGCCGTCCGGCGCAGCGAGTGAGATTTAAAAGCTTTGGTTAAAATCTGTTTGTGACAAAATACATGTAACCCTTGCAATGGTGCGGGAGGAGTGAAGGAATTCAATGCTGGATGTAATATTTATTCACGGTGCAATTAAGAAAGTGAGCTTGTACAAATGACACTTTCGTTTTTCATACACCAAAAATTCTTTTTTTTTTTAAATGGCTCTTTGGAGTAAGAGCCTGGAAGGGAACGCAAACCTCCTGCCTCTTTTCTTTATTCTAACCCAGTCTCCGCATCTCTCTGAAAAGTGTTCTGTTCTGCACGCACATCTGTTTCTAGTGTGATGCTGGTATGCAAACTATTGTCTTTTGGAAGTGTGCTGTGGTAATGTTTGCCAGGGTTAAAGACAAGGTCAATCTGATCAAGAAACTAAAATTAGCTTCTGTGTGTTATCCTGAAAAGAAAAAAAAAGATATATATACATTTACTGTAAAGTACAGCTGTGTCCTAGTAGACTACCTGTGACTTACAAACACGACGTGATATTATACTATGACCCATTCCTCTCTGGCTGCCCCTAGAAGTATCACATGGCTTCGATTTTATAGAGTTTGAAGATTTATTCACTAAATTGTGAATTTACAGGTAAAATTCAAAGTTCTCTTGTATTGTTTAATCAGCGACATGACATATAAAAAGTCACACTGATTTCACTATGTATTAAGCAGGGAAGCTTATTGGTTAAACATAGATTCTACATTTTTGTAAGAATCATCAATACAATCCACCAGGGTTTAGAAATGGGTTAAAAAAAATACACAAAAACCTACAGGGTTTAAAAAATACACAAATTCACAGAACATAGATAAGAAATGTTTTATTTATTGCACCAAAATAGTAACGTTACTTCCGGAAATGTTCCATTGTAACTAAATTTGTTCTGTTTGTACTAATATCATGATGAAACTCTCTCCCCTGCAGGACAAGTATGGAATTTCATAATAATAAAAAAAAAGTGTTTTTATTACAAAATCATATTCTGCAGGGCTATAAATGAATAATACAGGTCTAATAATTTGTCTGCACCAGCCGTCTCTAACATACTATGAAAATGTATATAAAAAAAGAGGAATTGTAAGGATCAAGGATATATTTTTAACATGTTATTGACGTATTGTTCTATGTTTTTTTTTAAATTGTATTTATTTAGTTGTGGCCGAACAGATATATGTATATATCACATGTCCTCTAATCAACCTATTAACCATTCGACCTTCTATTTTTAATTCTTTTATGACATTCACCGCAGGGAGATTTCACAGACAGCACCATCTGCAACATTGGGGAAAAGGGGCAGCCATGCCCTGGCTTACTTTAGCTGTCCCTTGGGGCCCCTCAACAACCTTCCCAGTTGAGTTTTGTGCCCCATACTATCAGACCCACCATATCATATACCGGTTCACTCCAACAGCAGGGGGTGCATAGGGACAGAGTTAGCTCCAGGGTGGAAAGCGGGCATTAGAACGGGATATGAATACACTGCCGGATACGATGGCGGTATACAAATCAATATATAGTAAATAATAATCTGTTGGCCAGGGGTTATGGAAGTCCAGGAAAGAATTCGTAACCATATTCTAGCGAATGGATAGTAAAAACCTACAACTTACATGGTTAAAGTCTATTTAATAGATTCCAATCAAAAATATATTTTTCTATTAAAACACAACATCTAAATTGTTGTTTTACCCAAACACTTCATTTTAAATATTGGTTTTAAAACTGAAAAGAGATGAATTCACAGTAGAATTAATAGTGCGGACTTCTAACAATCCGATTATCGCTAAATTTATGAGAACCGATTTGTATATGGAATTTAGAACATATGGGTGTGTCATCCAAAACAGGAACAACCTTACATTCCCAAACTATACGGTATCGGTGGAAACATTATGTATACTCTATAATTAACAGCAAGAATGTTATTCTACCTGATAATAGTTTTTGTATGTCAGGTCATGACATTTATTTTTTCATTTTATGAAAGTGTTAAATTCAATACACTGAGGGGTGCATTCATTTTAGAGAGAGTC
The DNA here is from genome assembly GCF_027358695.1 of Spea bombifrons. Lineage (NCBI taxonomy): Eukaryota > Metazoa > Chordata > Amphibia > Anura > Pelobatidae > Spea > Spea bombifrons. Next base: position 65,996,745 of record NC_071091.1, read on the forward strand.
TGGATGCGGGGTTACTCTTATGAATGGACGAACCCTTTCTCACCATGTATCTCTTATACACTAATCAGGCTGCTTTTTCTATGGACCAATCGCTAGTCACTAAACATAAATGCATTTTACATACTTTAATAAAGCAATTTTTTACATCATATATTCGAAAACAGTACATCTGCAGAGCCGCACAGGAACGTGCATTAAAGCCTTCAACTGTCGGGTAACACTCGGGTTCCTAAATGCATTTAAGTGCTAGAGTGAAGCGCATACTAGAGTTGGAGTGTACCTTTAATTCTTACTTTGAGATTTCCTAAATACTTTGCATGACAATTTTTCAAATTCTAATCAGCTAAATTTTATTGGTTGTCATAATGATGTATATACCATCAGAGCATTCTCCCTTTTATCGATGCAAAGGGATCCGTTCTCAAATATCAAAACTTCTGCTCATTCGGAGATAAATAGGAATAAAGGCACACTCATTTGAAGCTATCAACAGGAGCTGTTGAAAATGGACAAAGGAAATACTGAGACTGGCCTCTTGCTATCTGTACTGCTGGCATCAAAATGCACATATTTATGGAGTGCTAAGGCCACACTAGGAAGGAAGTCTTCATGTTCTCCCGATGACATAACAGTGACTGAAGCTGCTGGCAGTTCCTGAGCTACAGTCCCCAGATAGTTACACAAAGGACAGAAAGTTGATGGCGCCACCAAGCCTCCTTGCTAGCTCATCCCACAGCTGGATGTATGAAATGATATGCCATGATAACGAAGCGAGCGCTGGAAGAAGAGGTGGGATGGTATGAGTTCTCAGAGCCATTAATCACAAGGGCAAGAGGGCGAGTGTAATCTCACACTGGGATTCACGGTCAAAGCTGTAACAAAACTGAACTCTAAAAGGAGGGGGAGGCAACAGGGTATTTCATAGCAGTCAATGTCCCTTTTTCCTTAGGTATGGAAATCTCATCATGGAGGTGTCAGGATGAAACACAAGATCTGCAGTTTTACTCCCAGACACTGAGTGATTCACTGTTCCACTGTCCAAGAGGAGGCTACTGCCATAAAAAATCAAGCAACACCCTGAATTCTTGCTGTAACAATGAATTCCAAACTGATGTATGCTTTCTGCTTCATTTGTTTATTGTTATAAGGAAGTCCTTGACACCTTCAATGCAAAAGGGACTCACATTCTTATGCAGAGAATGCATTAAGGAAAGTTTTTTTGTTTCTACATAGAACCTATGAAAATAATTTTTTGGGATGTTACATATCGCACAAAAATACAAAAAAAAGGAAAACAAAAATGTGGTTTGCAAACCTCTACAATTATGTACAAAATTAGTTTGATGGATATACACAGGAAGAAATCCTCACATGGCATAGGATGGACGTAAACTGTTTGGAAACCATAGATTGCTGTATAGTTTAGGCATGCAGTCAGCTTTTTATCAGCATACCTGGCACGCTGCCTTCCATTTGCACTTTTACTTCTAAAACAATGCATTTTCTCAAGTGCACTCAAATTTGTCATTCTAGTGTCAGGGGGGTCACAGCATATTCCATATAAATAACATTTCTGATGTAAGGTGGTAATTATATAACTCTAAGCAGGAATATGAATATTCTAGTGGTTTCTATGATGATGGCCCCAGATTTATATATATATATGCCTATTTTCCAATGGAATTCTTAGTGTAAATGAAGATCATTGTATCTTATAGTGGACACTGTTTTTCAAAATCAGTCATTTGGCTTTCATTTATTTACATCTATCCGTAGGGACATACAAACTTGCAAAAGGACAGTTTAACCCCCAAATTAGTTCTTAATGTAATCTAATGTACTTGAGATCCCAGTAACTTTTGTTTTCTACTATGTTAGAAGTTATGTCTGAAACACATCGTACTTGCCACAGGTGATGCTACCATAGATCCAGTGGAACTTGTCTGAATATGGAGTGGAGGGATCCACACAACAGTCTTGAAAAAGCCTAAAAGCATGTATAGTCTTGTATGGATTAACACAGGTTACATAAAATAAAAAGAATATCACAGAGAAGTTCAGATTACACACATTTGCAATTTTAAGTAAACCCATAGCCCTATGACAGAGGAAAGCTACATATTAAGATCGCGATCAAGGTAAGTCGAAATTTTTTTTTTTAAATATTCATTTTAGGTCAAAGCTCTCATATTGCCCTTGGAATGTATGTGAGTGGGTTGCTCAAGAATTTCCTTTTCAATCTGTACTTCTCAGTTTGCTCTAAATTCTCAACTCTTCCTGTCTCTCATTTATTTGCTGTCTTGAATTATGACAAACGTATGCAATGTGACCACAACTGGAACTAAAATGGGTGCAGCTAATGCTACCCCTAATCCAGTGACGTTGCTCCACATTGATGCCCCCAACTTTGACTTGCGTTAAAACTTCTACTAAAACAAGATTCAGAAATCAAATAGCTGATGTCCATGCTCAAAAGTTTAAATACATACTTGTATGGTTATTTTTCAACATATTCTTGGCTACAAACCCCAGGAAACCTAGAACAGTGCAGCTCCTTTTCTATTAAAGTATATTTTATTTGGTTACAAATGAAGTGTGCTTGCTTTGACACTGCTGCCTGATGATGAAGTGAGCTGTAGATGGACTAAAAGCAGTTTCTGCAAGAGCAACAGGAACCATCTCAAACAGCAGGATTCTGTTCCTCGGTAAATGTGTATCTATATACTATGCAAATTCACTTACAGCACCATAGGTCATGGAAACCCACGTATCCCCTGCTGTTTTGGAATCTCACCGTATTCCAATTTATACAAGATACAACGAAGCATCAATATTAGACAAGGGGCAGAACACAAAGCTTTTGGAACCCATCACTATATAGCTTACCATGGACACAACATATGGACAACATAGTCTTCATACCCATAACATAAGGTACCCCTTAAACTGTCAATTTCTTACAAAATGGTTGGTCCTCTTCTAATAACTACATAAATATTGAGATCACTAATACATATTTACTGGTATCAACAAATTACCGGTATTAGCCAAGACCTTCTAGAAGTAGACATTGCAATGGGTCCAATCCAGGAAAAAAGCCTGATGCATGCTGTAACATGCAATTAATTTGTTCATTACACATTGTTACCAGAAGCCCATGGGGTGCTGGGGTAATTGCTGGACTCGAGGGGAAGGCGTCACATCTTTCTTTGGCGTTATTGCCAAGCTTGCAAGAACTGACATTTTCCCTTGCTTAGGGGACTGTGTAACAGACATGGTAGAAAATGTGAGGGGCGAGCAATCGCTTATCAACATAAAGCTTCGAGAAACGTGGAAAGACTAGGGTTAAAGTGAGCTTCCATCAGGCTTTGGTGTAAATGTGTAAGCTTTTAATTCTCAGAAGAGATGAGTGCGCCATGGCCTGCTCTGTACATTGTGTGGGACATGACTTAGATAAAGCTGAACACAAAGTAACATTTTAAATGTGAAATAAAAGCTGTCATGAACAGCCTAATGAAGAGGAATGGTTCTGACAGAAAGCCCTAATGATATCCAGCTGCTGGTATATGCTGCATGCTGATAAGAGCCTTTTTCAGCTTTACAATAGGGAAAAAGCTTTGGGAAAGGTTAAAAATCCAAATACAGGAAGTCTAAATTTTTTACTTCATCTGCTAGACTTCCTCTGAACTTCCATTCTTTCTCTTACATAACCCATTTTACAGCAAAAATTTCTTTATGTTCCCTGCCACAATAATAAAAAAAGAAATATAAAAACGTCACAGGTTGGAGAACTGGCCGTCACCCAAAATAAATAAAAGGTACATGAGCTCTCTTATCTCTTCGGCATGCAGTGCCACTTTAATGTCAGTCCTGCGTTCATAGCCAGAAGCTTCAATAAAACCAGACCAAAAAAACATTCTTAGGGGAGAAATCCATCAGAACTCAAGCAGATTACTAGGAATGATACCTATGCATACCTTGAATGTATGTACTAGGATGGAGGAGATTTAAAATGCTCTACAACCCAGTAAAACATGTGCTGTACACATGTATGGAAACAAGCATGGCATAGAAAAATTGATTTTTCTTAATTCTTAATAAATTTCTTTGTTATTTGCTATTGAAATGATTAATGGAAAAAGGTTGAGAATACCTAACTCTAAATAAAGTAAAATTTAGTGTATATGTCATTGCTACAAGCTTATAATGTAGACTACTACCCATCCCAGTTACAAATGGAGAGGATACACGGAATAGGGGTTTTCTTGTGTGTCCTGAGGTTAACTTGGCTTGCGATTAGATTCAGCACATAATATTATATGAGCGCAGTCATGATCCTGGAAGCGCTTTTCTCATTCAGTAAACATGTTAAGTATATCAGTATAGAATTATTTCTATAAAAGGGCAAAAGCAGCGAAAACTTGTGTGAAAAATATCTCTGTGGCAAAAGCATGGGAACGCAGCAATGACACCAAAATGTGCGACACGTAAGTTATTGTTCTACTGAGAAATATTGGCATGGAAAATGAAAAGTTAAATGCAAGAAACTATGTGCTGCAGTCTGCTTGAACTTTCCTGTTGGGAGTTCCTTTCAGAGTCGGTGGGAAACGTACAGTATTAATAGCTGTAAGTATGCAGCGCTTTCCCACAGGTCTGGATAGGATCTACACATCGGCTGTAGCTTCTCGGAAAGGGTGATCCGTATCCACACCAAGCATGGGTCCCCAAGGAGAAAGAACAAGAACTTAGGAGACCCTGAGCACTGGACCAAAACTACAACTCATCCATAGTGACTTTGAAACAAACAAACACAAAAAAACCTATTTAAGTCTATGGATGGGTTCAACCCATTCGAAGCAACTCAAAAAAAAAAACTTTTGGTAATCCTAACGGAATGTCTTGGATCAGTAGGAAATCTTAAGAGAAATCACAAGAGATTTTAAAACAAAAACTGAAGATCCTGTCCCCCTTACAGTTATTCCTTCTACCTTAAGAAAATATTAGCAGTGATAAATCAGCAAGGGTCCAATTCACGTTTGGAAATTATTGTAACAGCTGGAAAAATAATACCTATATTTTTTGAAGAATAGTTTCAGTAATGCTATGTGCAGGAAAGCTATGCTTTAAGGCAACACAGTCTACTGAATTTTCAATGTCTGATTTACATCATGTTTGGTTAAAAGTCTGTAAGTGTTGCTCTATGATGACATCATAAATAAATATAATGCACTCTCATAGCATCAATATTCAATATTGGTTTATTGGTATTTTTTTTTTTTTTATAAAAAAAAAAAAAACTAGGCTCCAACTAGTACCATACCTTCCAACCTTTGAAATGACCAAAAGGCACAGTTTTTTTAGACTTGCTTGCTTGGTAATCAGTCCCAAAGGGGCAGAACCAGTCAGCAAGGGGATATGGGGAGGATCCTTTTAACTCCATTCTTAATATATAAACCGGGTTTATATATTGTTATATCTTGTTTCCTTCTCTTACTTTTTATGGGTGTGTTTGGTTTACAAGGGTAGCTATGTATCTGTTTGTCACTACAGCGGTATTACAGAAAAAAAGCTTTGAAAATCTCCTGAGTTGTTATATATCACAGCAGCACGGTAAATATCCAGCAACATATACAAGAGCTGGGCTGCACGCTCCCCTTCCTTTACCGTTCAAGCTGTGAAGGGCTGTTTCGAGACAATAATGCAGGGACATCCTTCATCCCGTTAAGAGTTCCTGTCTAGCCTTCCCTCAAGCTGCGCAGGAAGGGATACCCCCACTTCTCACTTACCAGCATTTTATGGGCGGTACAGCCATACTTAAAAAAAGAAAAAGAAACATTAAATATAATACAAAATATATAAGATTTATATAATTTAAACATGCAAATCAGGTCTGGGGGAAAAAAATATAGTCCCAGTTTCTTAGACTGGTTGGGTATTCTAATACACATTCTTTAGCTAAAAGAAAAAAAATACTTAACTTTGGGAGACTCTTTAGAATCTGCTTGATGCAGCCAATCACAGGGCAGGGGTGAATGCCAACGGAAATTAATAGGAGTGCATGCGGATGTATAGCTAGACCCCATTGGAACTCTTGCATGAGCCAGTGAAGCTAGGTGTAGCAAAAGAGGCAAATGCATATGGTGGCTGGAGCTTACGGTTATAATATAAACATGATATATATATTACTGTTCAAACATTTGGGGTCACTTAGCTGGTTTCATGGAAAACAAGGAAATTTCTAGCTGTAACATAATTGCAAAAGGGTTTTCTAGTGATCTATTAGCCTTTTAAAATTAAACTTGGATTAGAGAACACATGCCATTGGAACACAGGAGTGATCGAAGTTCCTCTGTATGCCTATGAAGATATTCCATTAAAAATATCTATTCACACGCAATTAAAATACCAAACGCCGCAGTTTTATTAAATCCCAGTAAGTTAAGTGATTTTATAAACTGCGTGGCACCACTTCTATACGCGTCGTGTATAGCCCAGCATGCCTGACATGCACTCTTTATTATTTCTTGCTTTATATTCTGCAGCGCTGTTAAACGCCCATTATGCAGGGGGGCAGCGACTTTAATGCAGACCTGCAGTCACAAGCAGCGCCAGTTGAAGGGGAAATCCAACTGAATCAGACAGCTGCTCTTCAAAAACATTTTACAGACTTAACCATGTGATTAAAACAAACCAAGATCTTGTACAAACAAAACCCACTGAGGCCCATAAATAAAGGGATTAGTGAAATTGCATTTGTGCATCAAAAATCTAAGAAGTGGAAGTGTGTGCCAAGAAGCATGTACTGTACGGAGCTTTCGATATGACATATATGTAACCTGAAATGACATTGAACCCCGGTCATATTGTATACAGCTTTAAACACCTATTTTTTATTACATTAAGCACACACCCTGTTTATAATAGCTATACTAACATACTAGTATAAGAGGAACAGTTTCCCTTTATCAAGGTAATATAGTCTTTAATTACTACGAAATAAATGAATCTATTAATATGGAAACACAGCCAAATACCCACTAGTGAAGCCAGTATGTTGACTGGGGCAGGGGAGGAAATTATGCTACATAGCTGCCAACATTCAGCGATTTCCTGGGATAGTCCTGACAGCCCGGCACATACGGTCTACGAGGACTGCAGCTTTTGCATGCTTCTGCTGTGGGTGAAGCATGCCTGCGATGTATCAAGCTCAACATCCACACACTTTTTTTTCTTTTACAAGTCATCAGAATCACAACTTAGTATATCTCAAGTAGCATTTTGTGTCTGAAGTATGCCCAGCACACAGTACAAGGTTGATTTTGTGGCATGCAGTACCCGTTCCAGCATTTCAGGTGTTCTACTTCGAACTATTGTCTATTAAAATACGTGAGACAGAACCTGTAGCTTTAAATATTATTTTGGCAGGTGATCTTTTTTGGACCTTTTTTTATGTAGAATAAAGTATTTGTGCCCTTATCATTCAGGAGGAAGCACATAGCATAACCCTGGGTGGTAAGACAAAGAATCCAGTTTAACAATAGTATGTATAATCATATAGCAACCGATCGGTGATCATTAAATACAAAGTTTTTTTTAATTCTAGCCATCCACAAGCAGTTCCTTGTTTTAGACTGTCAAGTCCGACACTGGTCTTGTATTCTGATGGCTATGAGTAAGCAATCAACGTAACCTATGTTATTATGTTAACAACTGTAAACCACCTGCAATTACTAGCCTGATCCCTAACCCCTGAGAGGTGGTAATCCTGTATTGGTTGTAAGCTGTCAAATTTATTTCCCTTTGGTGAAATATCCCCTGGATTTAATTACAAGTCATTCTCAATACTTTATGGAGTTGAGCCCAAGTGCCGTGGCTTTGACATTTAACCCCCCTGACCCTTAAATATTTACCAGCTTTTAAACTGGTTGTGCACAATTATCCCTTCAAGTGCAGCAGAGATCCATCATTCTGGTCAAGTGTGTGCCTTGCATGCTGCGTTATAATGTTTCATTGTCAATGATAACGCTCACACGCAGATACAACTCCAGTGACTAGATGTAAGGAGTTACGTTTCCCTGCAGTAATGAATGGCTTCAAAAAGTATTTCACAGGCTTGCCAACACACACAAAATATATTGAACTGGATAACTCTCTAGAGCATCTGCACACATTTCCAAAGCTCCAAAAGGACTTTGTTCTTAATGGACAAATACCCCAGAAATATACTACTGACAAGTAAGGCCTGGCTCATGGTGTGTGGTATCCGCTCTTATAACAGGACGGTTCTTAGAGGCGGTGGAGGCAGGGGAAGGCAGAAGAACAACTGAAGTCCTCTGAAATGGCATTAATAAAACAGCATAAATTACCTATACCGTTGTATGAACAGATTTAACCAATCACATGCAGGGTTTAAGATGCGTGTAAGGAAACCAAAAATAAATTTTTGGGCACACTGAGTACTCATCTGCCCCTCCACATGTAGTTAATCGAGCTGTAAGGAAAGTTAAAAAGCAGCTATTCCTGAAAGGAAGGTCACCAGGTTTTTTTTTCAGAAGGGGCAGGGGATGCAATAAATCACAAATTCACTATTCCGCCATATTAAATTGTTAACAAAATATTTCATCAATAAATGTTAATCATATTTTCGGTGTGTAATGGATTCCTACAATGCATATTATGGAAAGAAATGCTACGGATGAGAGAAACATGGATGGATTCTTTGCCACGGTTGCCCTGAATATTGCCTAGAAAACTGGCGATCATAGCTCGTAATCTCTCTCATCTTCATGGTCTCTACAGCCCTAAGAGATGCAGAATGCTGGGGTTTGGCATCTTACTTCAATGCACCACTTAACTCAGAAGTGGAGCGACCCCCACCTGAAACCAATAAGCAACCTGACTTTCCACTACGATGCCATCATCCTCAACACTGAATCCTTTGAATGGCAGGACTCTAATTTATCAGTTCAGTTCCAAATGTTTCTCACTCTTGTGTTAAAGATTAACAAGAAGGAAATCTGTTTTTATTCTAGGGTGATTAAGTTGTATTATGAGAGCCAACCAATGTATTCTATAGAACCATATTTTTCTCTTCTTCCCATGAGAATGCAGCTAAATTTAAGCTGCGTTTCCTGTATATTTTATTCTTTCCTTACAGTCTCAAAGATATGGTGTATTTCAAAGCACTCTTAAGTTCCTTTTCAAGCATATGGGTTTATGGGTAGATTTGGTGATCTTAATTCCCTTCATACCAAAAAATATGCATCACATACTTGAGCCATTTTCATGATTTTGATCTCAGTAAAAGGCACTTTACTGAAACAATTCACTTCAACATGCTTCGGCACTGAGGCTGTTATAAAGATTAACGTCTCCTTCAGTAGAAATCCAGATTTCTACACCTGTAGCATTTTAAGCTTGTCCTTTTATGATCTGATCATGGGACGCAAAGCTTTCCAGTACAGACTCGCGTGCAACAAAAAGGTAACACTAATTTTAGAGGTCAGCTCAGGTTATTCAGAAAGGATTAGAAGCCTGACAATGAACCGGTATGGCATGAAAAAGCTTTAGGTAAGGCTCAGTCATCTGTCACAGTTTTGATCCCTGTTGTACTTATTTGAGGTAAGCGTGAAAGGTATTGGCTTTAAAAATTCTGACACCAAGGAAGCTAGTGGTGGGTGAAACAGGAGATACTCTTGTTGGGAAGAAAAATAGCAGGGACTTCATATCTGTATTATATGCTGGTGAGTTGGTTGTCTGTTTGTAAATAAAAGTTACTTATTTGATGATTGCTACTGAGAGACTCCCAACAAAGTCCTCATATAACAGATGAGATACCGTGACTGCAGGCAGCATTCCTATAGATGAGATCCCATGTTCCATGATCATTAAAGAAAGAAATCCTATAACAAACATGCTTTTTTTCCTTGAAGAACATGTTAACATCTTAAGGTATTGACTCTCCCTCCTCGGCATACCATTACAAAATGTTATCCTTGTCCGTTTTCAATTATTGGACAAAGATGTTTTGTGTACAGAGGGTGGCAGAAAGCCAAGCATTTAGGGCACTGGATGAACACTGCTATAAGGAATTCTTGATGCACCTGTTAATTTTGCCTCTGGGCAAACTGTTGAGGATTCCACTATTTCCTCAAACTGTGCTTAAAACAGAAAAAGAAGAAGAAATATAAAGAGAAAAATACTAGATTGGGAAATCTGAGATGTGAAGGTTAAATAAGTAGGTATAAGTATCAAGGTCAACATTCAGATTGTAGAACTCCTATGCAAGGACTGCACTGCAAAACAACAAACCATTACACTCATCTGCACTGCAGGGTAAGAGTTCACTTAATTTATTCCAATGATCTTTTCCAGACGTAGAAAATGATACATTATTGGAACCAGACCAGATAGCCGGTTTCGAAAAACCAACCTCACTCAAGTGTCATTACCCCTTCTCAACAAATTGTTGTTACCTTAACCTGTTCGCAAGGAGAGCTTGGCTCAGCTGCAGTCCACCGACCTGGGATTTCACTCCCAGCCGTGGGAATTGGCTATAAGAAGCAGGGTCCTCCCCGCAGAACACCCACATTGCTTTCAGTACGGAAGACAGTTTTATGATAATTCGCATTAACAGGATAACAATTTAAGGACAAACACTGCTATTCTATGGATTTGCCAGACTTACCTTTATAATGAATGACTGTTTCACGTCACCATGCTACTGAAATAGTTATAGTCCCTTTTATATAGAATGTTTTTTAATGTGTGTTCTCTTGCATCAGTATATGACAAGTTACATTTTATGTATCAATTATTACTAAATTACATCAACAGCTGCCCGGGAAAGCGTTTTATTTACTTTCCTGTTGAGCTATATCTGTCACAATTAAAAGGCAGAGCCAGGATTAAATGACAATAAATCGTACAAACCTTTAGAATAAAGACGTTCTACACGTCTATCTGCTGGCATATCCTTATGCCCTTCACATAGTTTGGCTGTTAACACGTCTAAGATCATCATGTCGCAAAAAGCTAAAGAGAGTCAATAGTGCTATCTTTATATATACGTAATGCAGACTATGCACTGGAATGAAGAATTTTTATATTGTCAGGTCTCATACTGTAAGACAATCAATCTATTGCCTGAAATGCTTTCCAAAGCAATGTTTCCCAATACTAAATTACTAAACTAAAATTCATACTACAAGTCAAGTACAACTATTATTATGCCGTGAAATACACATTACAGACCAAATTATAGGAAAAGCCTGTTCTTGGAAACTCTGTTACATTAAAAAAAAAAATAAAGGGTGGTACAAGAAATGGTATGTGAAAATGCTTTTCATAAAAATAAACTATAAAAGATTGCCCTCGGAGAACGCCAAGAGCAATAAAATGTCCCACAGTAGCGCAAATCATAGGGCATTTTACTGCAATCTTTTATACTGTACTGTTATTTAAAAAAAAAAAGGACAGACGTGGTACAAAGTAAAGGCGATAAGGTATTATAGCAAGTTTCACACGAATACCAAGTATGTAGGTTGGAGGTTCTACGGCAGGCTGAAAAATGGGCATAAAAATAATTGTCTACATCAGATCCATTTTTTTGGAAACCAATATTGCAAGGAAGGCATCATATTGTTTAAATCTAATGAAGTATAATTTGTATACCTGAACAAATTATATGTTTCAAGAATTATCCATGTTAATGAATTATATTTAAAGAAAATGGAGACATATTGAAAAATAAAACTAGTTATGTTGGTAAAAATACTAGAAAATGTATCATTCTTTTTTCTCTTCCTAGCACAAAATCCTCTTCCCTGCCACTACTGTCCTAACACCCTAAAATAAAATGATTATATATAGATATATATATATGCAATAACAGAAAAACCACAATCTGTTACCACTGTATATAATAATATATATACAGTATAATTAAAAAAAAATAATAAAAAGACTAGAGGGCTTGATCATTTTTAATTTGTTAAGCATGTGCTCTGCCTATCAAACCTTAGACCACAGCGAATAAAAGAGAAAAGCTCACCAACATTGGCTTTGGCACCTGAATGCGTGGGATTGCTGTGACGGGTGAAAGGAAAGAGTATGGTGCATGTGACACAGAGATATTTATTATCTCCTATGTCTACTTATACATGTTTGTCAGCTTTCCTATAGCATCATATGGTCCTCCTGTGAGAATGTGACTGTGCATGTAGAGTACACACAGTATGGTCAGAGAATTCCTAGTCAGATGTGTTCCTAAACCTAATTAAAGACTGGCCGTTTTGCTACTTTTTTAATAAGCTTCCCAATGCATTCACCATGACTTGTTTAATAATATCACTATACTTAGCAAATGATGTGTGCGGAATTCTCTAGGCAAAAGAAACAATATACCACAGACTAAACCAACGTTCAAAAGAGAAAGGCAAACAAGACGTTTTCGAGACTCAACTGTGCATTTCTTGCTATATTAACTCAAATTAAATGTCAGATGGACCAGGTTAGTGCTCTTTTTTCATGCTCAAATGCCCAAGGGAAGATTTTAAAGCACCAAATATGTTAAAGCACCAAATATGTTGTTAAACTTGCTTTATATTATATGCAGCTGTATGGCTTCATACCAGTAACCATACCTCTTAAATTGGCTAGAAGATTAAAAAAAATAAAAAGCTCTTCGTGTTCAATAACAATATTCTATTTTCCATAAGTTTCTAGGCCTAGCAAATGTAGAGAGAATTATAGATGTGCTACTGCATCTTCCTGTAGAGGGCAGCGTTACAGGTGAGCGTAACTTCAACACAAGTCAATGGACTACTGCAACTTATGCCAACGTAAGCAACTTAGGGGAAACAGAAGTTAACAGTGGAATGTCTGACAAGCTGAGAAATACATACCGTATATAAATAAATGTGATTGCAAGAGCAGAGCCCTCTTCTGCCTCTGCACCAGTGTGGTTTCATGTATGTTCAAGTTATTGTCAATATGTATTTTGTTTCTGTTAATGCTGCAGTTTTTCCTCACATGTAATAACACTATCATATATAATGGTGCTCTATAAATAAAACGTATAAATAATAATACAATGTATGTGTTAGAAACTAATAATACGTGGAATGTAAGGCTATATGATTCATATTATATATGATGGAAAACTGACGTAAAACGTAGTACTCTGTAGCCTACTGGAAGGGGCAGCAAGCAATGAAAAATACCACTAAGAATTATGGTGTTGGCCTTTTTCTTTTTTCCCCAATTCAGCATATTTACTCAAAAAATGACATGGAGTCTGAGCTTGCTGAAATGCAGCACATTCTTTTGGTATCCCATCCACCTATATTTCATTTAGATTATTTTAGGTTATTTTTGGTATGTAACTATACAATATAAACATTATATAATGTCTTTATAATTATATGTGCAATATCATATATATTGTAATCAGAACTTAGTAAATTAGTCAGAATTTACTTTTCAGAATATTTATTACAATCTTTACTGCTGATTAAAAAGTCTCCAAAAAATCCAAATGAAATGTACCAAGCTGGCTACCCTTATTTAATTGACACTATTGAGTCTGCTGCCTTTGAACTTAGATTTTATCTGATGTAATCTTTTATTACATCAGTCAAATCTACTACTATGTATTGATTTTTGAACAAGCATAGTGGACATAGCAGTAGTTTAAGTGCACACTTTATAATGCATTATTGAAAAAACAAAATACTAAGTGAAAAACCCTACCCAAAAGAAATCCATGAAAATAGATCTTTGTGAACCAACCCAGTTTTCAGTTGCGTGGAAAATTTCTACGACTTTTACAATTCCAAGATATCTTCTTCCAGCAATAGCTCTTGTCTGCGCCATATACCTTCATCACAATTACATGACAGCGTGACTGATGGGAGCGTTAAAGTAATTTGACTAGGCTGGCATTACAGGGATCTGTGCACAGTCAACTGTGTGAACTTCCAACTTCCCTGTAGTCTAAACACTTTGTCTGAAAGTCCACGACTCCGTGGCTTCAATTCCTCTGCTAGGCTATCAAAATAAAAGTCGACAAGTAGTGGAAAACAGAGACCGTTTTATCTCCATTAGTTTGCATCAGTATTATTTTTTTCTTTAATATTTTAGAGCAATGACTTTGTTAGTCAAAGTTCAACAGAACCGATGTGCTATGACCTAACGCAGAAACGAGAGCATTCTCTTGGTGAAGCGTTGGTTTGACTGAGGTGAGAGACACCTTTTAAGATTTGGGCAGTACTTCAATCTTTCTTACTCAATGCATTAGATATTTACAGAAGTAATTCAGAACAAGACCAGAATATCCAATTTACACAAGCTAGGGTATTTGCAGATTTACTGCAGTTTAAATATACTTTACTGGGAGATATATTGCTCTGGAAAAAACGTAATACACCCACACACCAATGATACTGAACCGTAGAGGGGCGAAAGGCAGACTGAGGAATTTGGGTCCCAAAAGGGTTGTGGAAAGTATGGCACAGCTAAGTCAGCTGTATTTCGACAGACAGTAAGCATCGCTGTTCTGCAAACAGTATTTGCCATATCTATTTTACTTTCTGTGAGCAAAAGCAGCATCTTTAAGCCCTTCTGTTGGTATGGCCGCTTGATTCTGTCTAATATGTTTGAACTTTGCTCTGTAAATAAACAGAAAAGCATCATAGAAGAAGCCACGTGTCCAGATAAAAGCATGGAATATACTAGCGGAGAACATGCAGATCGTTTTATGGTAGCTGAATATTTAAACAGCACTCCTGATCGTTCCTTCTTCCTGATCCACGTTCTTCCCGGTACTCACACTCACTCTTTTGTGTGCGCTCTCGCACACTTTTGCACAGTAAGACATAAAGGCAGACTGGGCCTCTCTCCTCCCACACACTGGGCCTCTTACTCCCCTCTCTCTCTCTGAGAGCTGGAATTTGGTTTTGTCATGCTCGCTAACAGAAAAGGGTCAGACAGAAAGGTCCCTCTTATAATAATACATCATATTAAGCTGTGCCCTTAAGAAAGAGAAATAATACAGCCTATTATAGAGCGAGACATTTCATCTCGGTGGTAGGGGTGGCATATCCTTCATTTAAAGACATACAGAATTATATATGCAGCTAAAAAAAAAAAAAGACTGTGTGGTCAATATATATATATATATATATATATATATATATATATATATTATAAGTTACAAGTCTTGAATGAAATATGTGGTCCTAATGTTTTTATATATAGAAACTTGATTATGCGGGCAGGGAAGGTCAGGATGAAAGAAACTCACCGGTATCAGGATAAATGAGTTTGAAGTTCACCAGTTAATCGGAGGAATTGTTATTGGACTAGACATCACCTCAATAACAACAAATTCTTTAATTCTTACAAACAATTGGCAGTGTAAACTTTCAAAGAAAGCGCTTTGAGCGCTATCATATAACTGATCCTGCAAAGCACAAGGACGATATTTGATAAACTGAAATGCCACTAGCCAGGGGTATCCTAATTCTATAATATGTTATCTTTGGCAAATGGGTTAAATCTTTTGCTTTTGTGACTGGAATCCAATTTAGTTCTTAAGGCAGCCCAATAGGTCAATAAAACACATTTTTTTTTTTTAAGAACTTACCCCAAGTTCTGAAATGTTTATATCTCAGTAAGGGCTGTGATTATTCAGACTGAAAACCGAACTGTAATTTCATCCTGCACAGGATTATTAAGACTCGGAGTGAGAAGAAAAAAATGAAGACATTTAGATTTTGTTTCTAAATTAACAGCTTCTGCTTCTTATCGCTCTGTCCAGATAACCTCTGTTTTCCCTTGCAGCCTTAGACTTCAGAACCTGGAAAGGGGTTTAGGGATGTCAGGTCTCGATTTTATGTCTCTGAATGATAGATGACTTTTTTTTTTGTTTATTCCATCCTACGCCAGACATGGTTGCCTACAGAAATCTCGAGCTTGCATGCTTAACTTTGACTGCTAAAACTAAATAATTCAGGCACTTCACAGGCCACTTAGGACCTGGTTTTAAAGACGGGTCTCATTTAGTCTACAAGTCTGACACACACTCATATATTAACTAAATATTTGAGGATACCTTCAAATATCTAGAAGGGTCCACTTTCCAAATTGAGCAATTAAGACAATTTACAGGATATTTGTGTATACATACACGGCTAATGACCAGAATTTATGACTGAAAAAGAAAATGAGTGTAAATTATTGCTTAGCCTTTTGTTTTGTCAGAGGAATAACTGGTGCACTGTTAACCTAAATGGACAAAGTTTTTACTACTTAGGGTTTAAACATGATTTATTGGTAGGTATATATATATTAAAGGCCTAAAGAAGAAGGAAAAAATAAATCGGCCTTTCTACTGTGTCCAAGTAGTATGCCCAACTAGTTGATAGCCGCAGTGAGCAAAGGAAGACCTCTTATACATTGACCAACTTGTCCTGCCTATTGACGGAGCGGATGCACTGAGGTTTGGAACACACTTCCAATACAAATAAAATAACTTCCTAACAATGCTGATTCTTAGCAAGAATTAGGTCAAACCGCTCACTTTCCCGTTGCTTTGGCTGATGGACCCTTAGATGGTTTGGAATAGTAAACTTGTCTGGACAGGAGCAAAGACCCTCTTCACATATTACACATGTACAACTTGAGCTCAATGGCAAGTTAGGGTGTTTCATATACTGCAAGCTATATACAACGAGACAGGTATGGGGAATATATTATTGTACAATTTGACTTGATTCATAAGGCTATATGGGATTGTACCACAGGTTTTCAAACATCTCTAAATCTTGAGTGACCTCTGAAGTATACCAGGCATATTATATATTAAAGCATGTAAATCTCTAAAACTGATCTCTGAGTCTAATTTTATGTGGTTGATTTAGTAAGAGGTAAAACATTGGTGAGAAGTTGGTGTGTGATTTCAGGCCGAAGACCCCATGGAATAACACTTCCATATATTTGTAAATGTCTCCCCCTATGAGACGGGTCAAGTGTTGGCGCTGCAAAGAGAGCAGAATAACACGCCACTTACTTGACAGGACCCAATATGGTACGACTAGACTTAAAACCCACAGAAAACTAATTCCACCGTATGACAAGCTGAAGGAATCTGAATTTTTATTATTTGATTACTGCTAATTTCTCCACAGTTTATTACAAATTAATGTCCTGCTTCTGAGAAACAAAGGGGCTTTACATGGGTTAAGCTTAAGAAAAAAAACGAGGTTAAAGAAACAAAAATAGGAGTAAAATTAATTCACTCGAAGGCCAAGAGCGTTAAAGCTGGGTTTCAGTAGGCATTCCATCCAGCCAGGCAGGGCTGCAGTAATGTGGGCTTCCTTTAACAGAGACTTCATTGTTTGCCTGTAGCAGTCACAAAATACTGCTTTATATCCTTCACACCACATTTCCAGTGCTAGGCGTATGAGGAAACCTAGGCCGAGGCTGCACACCAACACTGCTACTCGCTCCACCAAACTTCCCCGCACCCCAGCCCATGCTCAAAAATATACAAGGATGTTTTTTTGGGTTTTTTTCTTCTCATTATTTATAACTGACAATTTCTCTTTTATGTGGGATTTGGTAATTTCTCTGTCCTTTCCCCTCCAAAGTCAGTGGATTTAGCAAGGTGAAGCCCTTCAAACAGTAAAGCCGCCTCATACACCCAGTAAGTAGATAAACATTGCATATTTGGAAGTGTAGTTATTCCACACCTGTTTTACATGTTTATACAGTAATTAAAGATTAATGCGTGTTCCAGACCAGATAAATATATGCGCAGTGCGGGGAACAAAGCTCCCGCTGTTCCGAGCTACTTTTAAATCTTACTGCATTTAACATTATGCTGCAGGGTTGTAAAAGGTAAACCCATGGCACATGCCAGCCGAAAAGTCGTCAGCACGAGCAAATGAAGCCATTATACCTTTGCCATTTAGCTTCTTCTTACTGCTTGAAAATCCAATCGTTATATATTCTGAACTGTTTTCTGGTCAAACGTCTGACCAAGGCAAACTTATGAACCTGAATTGCTCATTGCTCCTCTAAAGAGGAGGAAGAAAGAATTTTAAGTTTTAATTAACGTGTCCTTCTGATGTGATATTTTTTTTCATGTTTGATTAATAAGTGGAAGAGTTGTCTTAATCCTTGAAATAATTTTCTATTTAGATAAAGAGTAGGCTAGCCCCGGGAGTGAGCTAGCCCCGAGGACTGGAAATGCAATCTGACAGTCTCACAGTGGATCTCCCCCTAGTGGTGGGGTGATGAAATTACCCTAGGAGTACCATCTGAGCTTATGGCTCAAATAACTGTGAAACAGCATTACATAGGTACTCTAAACGTGTATGAGGACTTCAATCCAATGCCAAGGTAAAAAATGAAAGATAAAAAAGAGCCACAGACACGAATGGACCAGTTGGTGTATATCATACATTTACTTCTATAGAATCCAAAAAAACAACATGTATGTTGTGGTGTTATTCCATTCTACAAGTAGAGCCTCCCTTACATACATGGGGGTTTTTTTAGAAGAAAAAACAGAAAATCAAACAGCCAATAATCCTACTATTAATGACTTGGTAAATCTGGATAAGTGTTTTTTTTTTTTAAATCATGGACTGGACAAAGATTAATAAAAAAAAAATATCGGTACCGTAATTTAATAAACACAGGCCAGCATTTTCTGAATGAAACAAATTCAATGTAAAATATTTTTTTTACTAGAGCTTTATGGCCATCCAGCATTGAAATGGTCCGTAATAGAGTCCCTTCTGCGGCTTCCAAGCACAATAAGCAGAGCACGGTAACTGCGCACTGCCCCCGCACTACCAAATGCATTCTTGAGAAAGGGCCACATACTTTGTACCAAGGCATGGAATGGCGATAGAATGAATAAAGGGAAAAATAGCAATAAACTTAATTCAAAGAGACATTAATAAAAGCAAGCCCACCTTGAATGACATAAGTCCGGACAGGCAGTTTCTGTTTTCAGGTCATAGGGGCCAAGATGAGAATAACCTAGTTACATTAAACTAACACAGAGCTGACAGCACAAATTAAAGCAAATAAAAGGCTGTGGATTAATAGATCCGCTTCTTTACTTTAGCCAAATTCCACAAGACTGAAAATGGATTTCAGGTTCATAAACCATAGTGCAACAACTCTGTAGCAACCAAGACGTGGAAATTGTGGGGGTGTGAGGGCAATAAAGAAAAACAGTCCAATATCACTACTGCTTCCCCAAATCTACGGCGGTGTCAATGCAGCTTTCTGCAAGGACAGATAGATGAACGGCTAAAGCACTCCAGATGGGAGCTGTTTGTAACATGTCTGCTTTGCTGTTTTACAGTTTTTGGCACTTTTATTGTGTGTTGTCCTAGTGATAACGTGCAAGCAAAAAGATATATTGAGCCTCTAAAAAAAAGGATGAAAATGGCATTAATAGCTTGTACGAAGTTAGCAAAGAAAGGGGTGAAAACTGCTCCAAAACACACTTGTTATACACAGACATTGCAATTAAAGCAGACTTTTCCTGTTTGATGGACACTGTGGCATTATTCATTTTCTGAATTAACATTTCTTTCAGAAATAAAATCGGGAGTATAGTCAAGGTTTCTAATGCAAACATCAAGTGATGTACTGCATATCTTACCTTAAACTAAGACCAAAAAAAAGTAAATCTTTCCATTTTATAATTATTATAACTGCTCTCTTCTCCCACCCATTTTAATCAGTTGGACATACATTTTTCAGTTAACACAACAGTTTAGTCCCATGGAAAAACAGATTTCTCTTTGAGAATGTAATGTTGTTTATCATTGATGAAAACTTGGTTTTATTTAATTTTGTTCCAATAATCTTGCTTTATCTGCCATTGAAACTGCCGTTGCAAACAGTTTGGATGACTTTCCTTGCACGATTCTTTATGGCAATGCTAATGAAGTCCTGCTTAATACACTGCTTTATAGATTCATCAGTTAGAGTATCCAGCTGGGTAATTAACACCGAGCCAACGTATTATTTACAACCAGGCAGTAAGAATATATATATAAATACCAATACCAACACTATTCTTTTATTGAGATCTGGTTACAATCTGAAAATAATTTCCAGACTGTTTCTTCAGCCAAGCCAACAAGGAGCCACATACGCAGCAAAGCAAGGGGACAGGATTTGGAACGCCTAGATATTCAAGCAATACCACTAAAGGAAAACCGTTATTAGAGTAATTAAGCCTTTTCCCCTAACACCACCATTTGAACAAAGTGTATGTGTTTTCTGTCTTTTAATGATTATATCATACTAACTTTCCCTAATTGTGTAACTCTACTGCACCACTGCCTGTAGTATGTGGATTCAGCTGAAGAACTAATGGACAATCTTGCTTTTAAATTCAAGCTTATACACAGTGTCATCTGTATGCCCCCAAAGTCATCAGGGAAGCCAACTCAAAGGGGTCTATTCACTAACGGGGGAATTCACAGGTGAGTTGTGGTTTCCATTCCTTCAATTCACTATACATTATGAAGGTCCAACTCCAGTGAGCTTCCGCTGCATAAAGTGTGTGACTGATCTTTGGTTGGCCTTCTATAACGCATAAATAAATCGGTGAGATTGCAATTATGCATGATACAGGTCCAGCTCAGCCCTTCTTGCAGGAGAAACCTATCTGTGTTATCCCTTCATAATAAATATGGACATAAGGGAGCTGAAACAACTTTTCACTCTCACTCTCACTTTAACCCCTTCACAACAAAGCCTGCACATGTACAGGCTCACAATGCATTGTCCTGAATGAGTTTAAGGACAACCTGTTGTCCTTAAGGGGTTAATAAACTCAAACCGGTAAAACGTGGTGCTTCTGTGTGCGATTATTAATTATTATCTTTTATTCATATAGCGCCAACAATTTACGCAGCACTTAGTCGCATATGCCTGTCTCTGCATTATACACTGTCTTCTCTAATATCACTCATTCCATCTTCTCCCCCTGTCTGTAGCATAAAGCTGTGCACGGCGCAATATTTAGAAAGAGCTTTTAAAAGTCCTGCACTTATATGTGTAAAATGGACTGGAGTATCTGAAAGTTCATATTTCAGTTCACAAACATGATTACTAAGCAAAAAAATGCGCTTGTACGCTCGGCTGTTCTTGTTCATATAACTTAAGATATTATTCTGTAAAAAGACCTTTTAAATAAGAGCAGATAACAGAGAGAAAATATTTTATCAAAAAAGGCCAAACAGCACAATTATGCCAGAAAGGGTCACTGAAGGGCTTGCGTCACTGCCATAAAATATCAGCTTAAAGACAGCTACTGATGTGTAGTTTTATACCAGATGGTTTCAATTACAGTAACCTCAGCCGCCTGATACTTGGAATTACTCTGTACTGTTAAAGCATACATTGAAATATACAGTATGTGTGTGTGTGAATGTGTGTGTGTGTGTATAAGTATGTGTGCGTGTAATTTGTTGGCACTTAATAAATAAAAGGTAATTTTATATAAATAAATACATAGAGATACACAGACACATATTTTAGTACATATTTAATTATGCTATTTTGATTAAACAAATAATTTGGCTACATATTTCATAATCCACATCAAAGGTGCACAGCATTTATTATTAGCATGTAAAAATTCAAAGAGGTTCCCATATATCATACAGGGAACGGCTTGCAAACTGGCAAGTCACATTATTTATTATAAACCACACATGTGACAAATTATTTAACTCACTGACTCCTAATAAGTCAAAGAGCAAGCAATTAGCTAACTGGGTATGAACGCTGTTTGTGGCAATTTATAGATGCTCTCAAGCTGCCACAGCACTTCAGAGCAGCCATTAGGGGAAACCTTTTAATGACTCACTTGAGATGACAAGTATTACACAGCACACATGGCAGCAACAGACTTGGCAAAATGCTCCACTCTGTCAAGCTTTTTTTCTCCCCGTCTCAACAGCTGTTTACATGTTTGCTGTTACTAGTTCCTTCCTTTCCGAGTCGAGAACTTGGACCATACCATTTAAACAGCATAATTTAAAATTGGCAGGCACTATTTAAACACTAAAAAATAATAATAATAAATGCCAGATTTTGGGACCCTCTTATGACATGCTCATGATTTCTAGATTCAAACAGGCTTGTCAACAAAAGCTAACAATGTAAATAGAGTTTATATACCAGTAACACACAATATGTCCCAAGGGGGCTTTTTTAGGAACCAGATCCCTCTGTCTCTATTTCCTCCACTGATGTCCCTCCAGGAGCTCAGGTTGTTTGCTGGGTGTGAGTGTATCACAGAAACAAAATGGAAACTAAACAGTGTAAACATAAAATAAAACATTTAATTATCTCAATACCTACCCAATAGATCACGTAGCTAAGCAAAAAGATACAGTAAAGCCTGCCCCATAGCCACAGCACCTAAAAAGTGATCCATCTTGGACAAATGAAAAGTGGGGAGGAATTAATAATGCTGCTCGTAGATAGTGTACACAAGCTTATTTCTGTACAATCGTCACAAGTCGTGGGGGATTAAATATAGAAAAGAGTTTGAGGTGCACAGTTTGCTCTCCTCCCCACAGCAACCATGGGAATGGTTCTTGCTGATTGGACCATTCCATTGGCTGCTTTTAGAGCAGCCACACAGGTACCACAAGACCATGTAGGGCTCTTCGACTCAGGGGTGTTGAGGTTTCTCAACATATAATGGCTTTAATTACACAAGCTCAGAAACATAATATGTATGTTTGTTTTCTTAATGCATTATATTGATGTAAAATGAGAAATCTGTGTCACACTTGCCATCCCCTTTGGGTGGTGGAACCGATTCATTCAGGCCCTCTGCAGATATATGAGTATCTTATGTGGTAATGCCACAGACAAGGACCAGTAAATATTGTGAATTTTCACTGACATATATATATATATATATATATTTATATTTATATTTATATATATATATATTATACGCATCATCCCACATTTTTACAGAATTTGCAAGACATCTAAAGAATATTTTTTCTTGTTTATTGTATGCCACGAGTATTCTCCAATAAAGGCCTGCACAGTTCCCAAAAGCGCAAACAGTATAGCTGACCGCGACAGCCATGTCTGGGTGTTGGTTGTGACTTTTACATGTATGTCAAACAGATAGAATCCGTGAATGGAAACTGGATCAGAAAAAAACACAACAGCTACCTTTGATTGTGAAAATGGGCAGGTGTTGGAGAAGAAAAACTACTCCAAGCCTCTATAATGTATGGCCTCTCCCTTCCTCCCCATGTGAAACCAGAACTAATTAAACCTACCTAGTATTACACATGCACTTTATTAAAATGAAAACAATCCACTGATTGTGCTGCAAGCTTTTAAAACACAGTCACCTTCGTGTTACAACAATACTGCTAATTAAATGCAGAACAGCTACTAAGTGCGGCCAGGGTGAACACCATTCACTGCTGGGTCACGGCACAATACTCAGACAGGGATTTACGCACACAAACGACAGCTATCTTACTGTACATGTTTTCTAGCCACGCTACATTTACATATATATTATGTTTATATATGTAATATATATATATATATATGTTACATATATATTTTATATATATACACACACACACACATATATACAGACACACAACTATATATCACCCAGGATATCACGGAGAATAATTTGTGTCTGTGGGTTTTTCATGTAAACATTTTTAAACAAAACCTAGTTATTGAGATTTCTTGTCTTAGGAGTCTGAAAGTGTCATCAAGATGGCAGGGTCAATGGGTAATATTGAACTTTTCTTTAAGTATTCATGATTTAAACTACACCACTGGGGTAAGAGGAGACAAGATTATTGTAAGCACTATAATGGGGCATCAATCTTCTAAACCCCCCCCCAAGAAAAAGTTAAGTAATGATGCCTCATGGACAACCTTCACCAAGCCGAATGCTGGTATCAGTTTAGAGAACCTGCATATATATTTATTATAGTTCCCATCTCCAGAGATGAAAAACAACAATTGTGGGTTTACCTGTCCCCTGTTCACATTTCACTTTTACTTCACATTGTGACTTCATGCCATCTATCTCAATATCATCGATAGTCCTCTTGTATTAAATGCAAGGTTTACTGTACTCTTTAAAGCCAACCATCTGTCAAATAATCTCAGATCAAGTTACTACAAAGACACATTACCACATCTAGGACATTTTGAACAATATATCCGTGAATAGCTTTGACCATTATCACAGCTTATATTAAATCTCACACACTGGGAGAGGAAAAACACCAAACATATAACACTGTAGAGAGTCTGGGGTTAACGGCGGCGTACATACTGTACGTGTTCTCAGAGAGCAAGGCAGGCCAAAAAGAAAAATAGCAGGAGTCTGTCGATATCAACTTCAAACCATGAACTACCCTATAGTGTTACTAGGCAAATATACATCTCTATGTACTGAAACCTGATTCAGAACCTTCAGCAATAGATGCATTACAAGGAAGACTTTTAAATGAATTTTAAAAAGAAAATGGAAAAATGTTATCCTTCAAGAGCTGTCTAGGAATGCAGACAAAGGCCTAATGCTACACAGTACCCAGTGGTGGGCATTGATGTAGGGTAAAATAAAGTGGCTCCAAAAATGCCAGTCACCATGCCTGCCTAAAAGTAGCTCTCTCATCAAACAGTGATATACTCAAAACATACTGAAACATTTATTTATTATAGTCGATAGTGTAAGAGTGGTTCTGTACAATCTTGTGTTTGTGGAATTATTTTATTGAAAAAAACCATACTTCAGCATTCTGCAACTTGCCAAGCTTGACACAGCCAGCTGTTCTCATGAATGCCTTAAAATAATTGTGTGGCCCTCACAGAATCCTTAAAACTTGAACTGTTTGAGGGAGGTCTTAACCAGAGTTGGGTGAAAACTTTTTGCCATACCTAAAAAAAACTAGGACTATAGTCCATGGAAACAACCATGTTTGCTAGAGTATCTGTGGCCATTTGGGATATGCCTTTTACACATGTAGGGTTTCAGGAAAGGAATCAGAAACTGCCAGTCTCCTTTGCAGGTGTCTTGTGCTACCACAGGAATTATCATGGAAGATGGCGAAATCTCAAGGTTTAAGTCCTGAATACGGTCACTGAAAAAGCAACCAACTGGGAAAAAATATTATTCATATAACTAACCGTTTAGAATGGCCCCTTGTTTATAGTTTACATAGGTGAGACCCTTACTTTTTCCTACAACAATTACACCTAAAATGTAAACGTAAAAAAACACAGTTACTAACTTGGGATTGCCATATAGATTTGACTCTCTTGCAGAATACGGTAAGGAAACCAGGGTAACGTGGTCACGTCATTGGACCCCAAGAAAGACATAATGTAGATATTTGGCAAACAAAGGAAGAACGTGTCTGAGGAACATGGTAATCTATTTGTTATTCTCCATTATAAAATAAATATAAATCCACCCTTCTGATATTCATGTATTTAGGTCAATACTATATTATCCTGCCGTTCAGTATAACAGAATAAAGTGAATACACAAAACAGAATGAACGAAGAGGACAAAGTCTTGTTTCGTGAAACAAGACAATATTTTTAGGTTTTTCTTTGCAGCCGTTGGATAGGCGAAAGGTTTGTTTGATTTACAGTTTATACAGCTGTTAAGTAGTTATTTCTCCTGCTCTTCATGACAAAAAACGTTATTGGACAACCATGACAGAATGCAGTAAAATGAAGATAAAGAACACACATTATCAGGGTATAACATTTCTGTCATTTTAATAAAAATAACATGCTTTTCTCAGGCTTTGTCACCAGCGTATCAGGTGGACAGCTAGACAATACTTTACCATTAATCATAAGGGGTATTTTATCCGACAGAGACAATCATTTTTACATCAAAGGCTCCCAAGCTACTTTTTGGTATCGGCTATATCATCAGTTTCACAGGAATTTCACTTGAGAACCTGGGATGTGCTGCGTGTTGAATCCTAACCAAAATATAGGCGGATTTTATGTTTTTGTAATAATAATAATAAAATAAAACTGTCAGAATTTGTAAACTATGGTTTGCATAAATAAGACAAAATGCCTACTATTAAAGGGGAACATATAGCTGAAAGACAGCAAAAGTCCAGAAAAAACCTTAAGCTAAATCTTAACCTAAAACAATGAAGACTTTACTTTCCCCATATGTGTTATGGCCGACTTCTGTACAGGACGTCCTATAGAGTCTATGTACAAAGGAAAGAGCCTGATGAACACAAAAAGCCTTGGCATACCTTTCTCGGTGAACAATTCTGTGGAAGCGATTGATAAGAGCCGTGTCAGAGAACATTATAGTTTGAAAGCAGATCAATTTTATTAATGAATCGGTAAAAGGCTTATAAAAAAACCAATAGGGACAACAGCCTGCATATCCACTGGTGGCAAACCCTGATAGACCCTATCCCTCATTGAATTCTTACTGAACAATGTTACAGTAGAATCTGATGAGCAGAATCCTGACAGGAGGATTCTAGATGTTTTTGGATGAGATCACTTTTCCCCCAATGGCAGTGTTTTCATATTCTGAAGGTATACACTGACAAAGCTTAAAAAAACGGAGCACTCTACTGATGTGACGTATCAGATCTGTATGCTTCACTTACTCTGCTTATATTTAGAAATAACATGTCTATAGCATAACATGTGATGTATAGCTTGGGAATGTGTTATTTAAAGCAATCGAAGCTACAGTTTACACTTACGTCTTCTTTGAGAGATCACAAGATTCATTGTAAAAACATTTCATTTTGATAATATTTTGAAATAGGAAAAGAAAAACTCATAACTCCTACATTTAATATTTAACCAATATATAAAATAAATACCTAAGTTAAAAATTAAAACATTCCGAGTGTTTGTAACCCTGTATCCAGGCGCCATATTTTAGCATTTGGTCTCATTTTGTGATAAAACATAAATCTTGTTTGTTTGCCATCCAAATGTGCTGGATAGCGCATTCTTTATAGTGGCTTATATACAAATTAGAAGAATGTAACAATATCTTTAATATACTTAAATACTCTGCGCAGTACAGCCGACACCAATCAAGGTATGAAAGGGTTTCCGTGCCATTTTTAAACCTTGTTTAGCAAAATTTTTATAGACCCAAATTCGTGTAATGTCACAATACTAGTTAGAAATCCTTAAGAATACCCTTAGGATGGACAGGACAGGTGAATACAGGTAAAAGCTGTGTTCGAATCACAGAGGATAACTAATGCATTTTTAAGTCTTTAAATATCTCCGGTAAGAATGAAAAAATTAAGACAACATTTCGCTCTGCATAAACTTGTAATTAAATTGAATGTTTCGTCAGATGCGCGTAAAAACAATCAATTTAAAATAAAATACCTTGGTTTCCTTCAGAAACAACTATTTCTACACTTTTTTGAGTTTGGTTTTTTGGAGTTTTAGCACAACAATGCATTGGACATATCGCTGGCACATAAAAGGTTAATGCAAACATGAATCCCATTCTTTTAGTAAAACCCCTCTTTGTGTCATAAGCTCTTTTGTGATAATATTCACACATGAGGATGACTTAAACGACTAGAAACATTTGCCAAGAAACTGAAATCCGGAGCAGACAATGTCTTTCACATGCACTCGTTGATCGTTAATACCGGACAGACAGCTAACCGATATATGTGTGTTCGCTAGACCTCAGAGAGGCGATTACCATACAGAGGGGACATTTTGATCGAATGGAAAAAATATTAGGCTTCTAACAATGCATTTATTATAGCTGTACACACCAAGCCTTTAATTGCTGCCACTTTATCTGAAGAACATTTTGCTGGCTGTAAATCTAACAGGGCTTTATTGTGAGTGAGTAGTTATAGTTTATGTAACTGGAACAATGAAGCATTAAAGAAGTGGAAAACCACTGACCCTTCTTAGACAAACTAAGAAAAAGAAGGGGGTAACAGGGAATTCAATATCCAGCTTTAACAGTTTTTCAAAAGAAAAACATGAGTCCTTCTCCCGTGTTTTCTAGCCCTTTCATTATTATGCTTTAATATGAAAATGGTGTATGTTAATCTGTGCTTCTTTGGCTTGCGAGAGAGACTTTTCAACAGCGCTGTGCATTACTAGTGATAGAACCTGCATATAATAACTTATCAAACAATGCAGAACAGAGTTTGAAAAGAGTTATTTGAAAATGCTCCAAACGAATGTAGGAAAAAAGCTCAGTGCTTGCACAAATTCAGAATCTCTTAACTAGAACCGTCTTTTGTATGGATCTGTAACATTTCCCTATTGCCTGGGCCCAGATCAAAGAACTAGGTCCAGACAATAGGGAAATGTTACAGATCCATACAAAAGAGGGTTCTACTTGGTGTTAAGAGATTCTAAATGTGTGCAGGTATGTGGAGCGATACTTGATGAGATGTCTCGACAACCACGTTCATGCCCTTTCCCAGCTAATGTCATGCTTGCATGAAGCACTGCAGGTGTGGTAAAGAGGGAGAAAACTGGTAGATGTGTGTTCAGGACGGCCAATGAGGTCACAGCTATGCTCACGTGATTTCATATGAGCTAAGATGCGTAAGAGACATCTGGTACCCAGCAATGAAATTCAAATAGAACTTTACAATAATTATCTTTGGACTAAACCCAGCATGACCGGGTGGTAGTGGCGACTAGTAAGAAGTCATGAAAAAAATTATATAACGATATAATAATGAAATGCTACATATTATGTAGACAGAGAAATAAGAAAAAGCAAACCATTAACAATGATACATAATCATGTTTAGTAGACATTTCTTAAAACTGCCAAAGAACTTATGGATTTTTAAAACAGACAGATGACAAATTAGGCTCCCAGTCAAAAGTATGTCTTAACTTGAGTGGCATTTTCTCTCCTGCCAGCGAGACTCTTGGCAGCCTTTAGGGTCCCAACCAGCAACGTTCCCAAATATGGTGGGGAATTTCTAAACTGATGATATTAGTATTTTCTTCTAAGTTTAACTTAACAGTCCACCCGATTGCCATCAGAGTCCGACATATTAAGAGATTTCTCATGCTGTGGAATGCAAGTGACCCATCGGTTCATGTAGGTGTCATATCGCTGGGCTCATGTTTTTAAAGTTCTTACTGGAAAATATGGAATAAAACCCGACATGCGTAAATATTTTTATACATGAAACTTATCAAGTGTATACAAGCAGCATTCTATACATTTCAAATGATTTTAGAGGTTAATGGTTTGTGTGTAATGATTAGTATTGTTTGTTTTTTTTTTTATTTATCCAGCACCATCCTGTTCCACAGTGCTGTACAATGGGTGAAAAATAAACCTATACCAAACACAAATAGCTTTATTACAAGGTGCCGTCCCCCCACCTAACCTGATCAATACCTGCTTAGCTATAGCTAAAACATAAGTGATTTCCCTATTGCCGTTCTTTTCTCCATTCTTTTCTTTCTCTGTAAATACTCAGTTGATGCCTATAGTTATCTGACACTAAAGAGAAGAGGACAAAGACTGGTGCAGAAAAAAAGATATTGCTAAGGAAACTTTTGAGAAAAGAAAACTATTTTAAATCAATAAACCTTACTTTTTTACTTTCTGTGATAACCTTTTTTGTTTGCATAGATCATTTTACAATTTTACACTTGAAAGCAATTATGAACCTATACATTTGTTTACTAAATTGATCTGGTTACTATACACACAGAGCCGACATGTTACATGGATCGCTATTTACAACAGCCTTTAAGCATTCCCTATCACTTAAATGTAAGTGAAAGAGATACCTGCGTGCTGAAAAACTGAACTTTTTCCTTAATGAGCATCAACTCATAACAACCTGCTTCTGCATTTCTGAATAAGGTTAAAGATTAAGAAAAATAAGTCATTTTTTTTTCTTTAAGAAGACTATTTTCAATTAACGTATTGTAAACAACTGTCTCATCTAAGTTGAACTAAATCCTTTACACAGAACTATTTTTGTATTTCCGCACCATATACGTTTTTATATAAGTTATTTCTTAGTAAAGTAGTTTAAAGAAAGCGGATACGTGTGAAGATAGATTACTTTCTGTGTTTCGAACCGCTTAGAGAAATGTTAACCAAGA
Organism: Spea bombifrons; assembly: GCF_027358695.1. Taxonomy (NCBI): domain Eukaryota; kingdom Metazoa; phylum Chordata; class Amphibia; order Anura; family Pelobatidae; genus Spea; species Spea bombifrons. The sequence continues at coordinate 66,026,937 of NC_071091.1, forward strand.
AATACAGCAATTTTTTTAAATGACAAACAGTGGCAGGAATGCAAAACTAAATTAAAAATGAACACGGGCCCCAACAAAGCATTAAATCACAGCACCCTTGTTTTTAATAGGATGCCTTGCATTCTACCTGGGCAGGGAGGCTTTACAACATAAATCTGTAGGGAGCGGGATTAAGCAAATCACAAGTTTTGAATGGATGGTGTCATTTATGCCATCTACACCATCCATCTACATCAGTAATCTGATCTCTAATTTCCTGAACTGAGACAAACCTCAAGTTTTTGATGGATCCTACGCTATACGTCTCATGGAGATATTACTCCTCGGGTAAAATGACAGCTACATGACCTGCACAGATGGCATATTAATTGTATGCAAACATGTAGCGCCATAAAGCATGTACAATGATCAGCCATAGCATTATGAACACTGAGAGGTGAAGTGAATAGCACTGATAATCTTGGAAAATATACATTTTCATGGCACCTGTCACTGGGTGGGATATATCAGGTAGCAAGTGAACATTTCAAGCTCAAATTGCTGAAAAAGTTAATGCTGGTTCTGATAGAAAGGTGTCAGAACACACAGTGCATCGCAGTTTTGTTGCGTATGGGGCTGCAATCAGGGAGCCCATGCTGGTGAATCAAGTTTTCTTTTACGTCATGTGTATGTCCAGGTGCGTGTGCATCGCTTACCTGGAGAACACATGGCACCAGGATGCATTCAGGTGGCCCCAAGTAGCAACTTACATGACATAAAGGATCTACTGCTAACGTCTTGGTGCCAGACACCACAGCACACCTTCAGAGGTCTAGCGGAGTCCATGCCTCGAGGGGTCAGGGCTGTTTTAGCAGCAAAAGGGGGACCTACACAATATTAGGCAGGTGGTCAAATGGTTATGGCTGATCACTATATAATCACTGACTTGTCTCCAGTGGTAAATAGGGGCACTTTTAGGTCTTTGATCGGTTGCACAGGTCTGCATTTTTATGTTCTCAGCATTTTTTTTTTATTTATTTTAAAATAACATTCTTGAACTGTCTTTAAATATGAAGTTCTGCAAACCTCAGGTCTTGTCATTCGTTTGTGTGGCAGTTTTAGCCCAGGACACCATGAAAGTCTGTTCTATTAGCTTCTGGGGATTAGTCAAAACAGCAAGAACCACTAATTCATCTACCTGTGCTCATTTTATAGATAATACGGAATGTGTTCTGGTGGGGACAGACTTTAAAACAAAAAAGCTATAACAGTATAATCCATGTATGCCTATTATGATGCACTAAAGACAAAAGGGGTCTATTCATTAATAAGAGTTTTTAACAGAGCCAAGCATTTCCACTCTCTAAAACCACTGTGTATTATGAAGGGCAAACCTGCAACTGGTTTCTCCTTCAAGAAGGTCTGAGTTGGCAGGCAATATGCGTTATTTCTAAAAACACTCCACGTACATAGTGGTATCATGGGGTTGACATGATCAGTTCTTCTGCAAGCCATCTCTTTAGTGTATAGACTTTAAAATGGAAATTAAAAAAAATGTAAACTTATATCTAAAGCCTAGCATACCTGACAGGCTGCTGTCATCAGTCGCCATGTCAAAAACAGTTAAACAAAATAGCTTTAACAAAACTACGGTTATGAAATATAATATATTGTTCTATCTTGAGTGATATATAATTTACTTAATTCTAAAATTAAAGTGCCATAAATTGGTATAATCCCAACTGCCTCTGCATCCCTGTTCTGTATTTCAGTTTATTTATTGCTGCCATTGCAAACGGGTTTGATAGGTACGCATGTCTGTTTAATCTTATCTTTGTCCTTGCCCCCCCCCTCACTATTTACTATCTATTTGAGCATTCTTAACATGAAAAGGGGAATTATTTAGAGAACATAAATGTGCTCTCATGTAGGGCCAGTAACCTTCAGAAGGGGCTAACTGTATGGCAGATGGCGAAGTCCTTCAGCAGACACCTTTTGCGTGAATTTGCATGTCTTTCCTATGGGAGACGGTGACATTATTATATTATAATTCTTCTTTAACAACTACCCATCTAAATGTGAACATTTGAAACCGAGGCTGTTTTTTTCATGATTAGGAACACTCTCCTTAAAATGCAGCTGCAACATTTTTTGTGGCTCCTTTTCCTACCATTTCTTCTTTTTTTTTTTTTTTTTTTGCAGGAGCTCTGAACTTGATCCCGGTTCACAGTGCCAGCTCACCTCCGACTGCTTTTACAAAGTTTCACACTAAACCCTTGTTTATATCAGTGCTGCAATTAAGACCAGGCCAAGAGGAGAAGTCCCTATGAGGGTGCCAAAAGTGCAAGGCAAAGACCTGACTAGCAATTTCCCCCCTCCTGCTTTCCCCCCAAATGACTGGTGCATGTGTAAACACACGCACACATAAAACGCAAACCCAAATGCCCCTCGCTAAAATCATTTGAATCAGTGGCCATTTCAGGACAAACTGCGGCTTACGTCCAATTTGGCCAGCGAAGGCTTTCTGCCATACTGAAATCATTTCCAGGGCTAATTTGGGAAACCTGAGGCAGCTGGGCAGTCTTACAGCTGGCTAAACCGGAGCGCGCAATAAAAGCCAGTGTGAATAAGGTATATTGAAGCTAAATTGGATTCGCGTGAAAGGACGTTTATTTTGAAGGACAGAAAGGGAAAATTAATGAACAGATAAAACTAACGTACGGTAAAAAAAAAAAAAAAAACACGCACTGAAAACATGCAGTGAATTTCAAAACGCAGGAAACACTGACTTAATTCGGTCATGGGATCTTAGGAAACATCCTCTGCTATAATATATGTCAAGGCTTATTATAAGTAAGCACTCCATGTTACCGCACGGGGGTCATACGCCACCAGGAAGGATGCCTGTAATATCCAAACTTATTCATCCCTCCATAAGTTATACCCGGAGAAGCAATATAAGCAGTATTAAGAAAGGTTAATGCCATTTTCATGAGGGTACAGTTCTCTATCTATATTAATCAGGAAGAAAATATATAGTTATTCTCATTACCAGGATCTTTAAGGCTCTTTAAAGGTCACTCTATTATTGTTTTCCTAGATATGTATTTAACGTTATTCATGGTTATGTCATGTTTAAAGCTCCACTTTTTTATCATGCACACGATTAGGTAAGACTCACAATAATAATTCTAGTGTATATTGGTAAATATTTTATTTCAAAAGCCTTCCCCTCACTCTTGGTGATATCACGGTATAACCTTCCTAGAACCTCACACAATCCCATGTTTCGCATATACCTGAAACATGACATGATACTAGATGGCCCAGACTCACACACTGTGCCGTGGAGCCTCACAGCACGTACACCGCATGTCTCCTCTTTCTCCGAGCTGCACATGCGGAGCCACGGAGCGGAGATCTACGGGAGTAACTAGAAACCAGACGTTTCACAGCACCAAAGGTTTTCTTTCCGTAATTTCCCACAAAAGTTAGGTTTTGCATTACAAAGTATACATCCCTCCTCGTTCGCCCTAAACACACATATACAGAACAGAGTTTGCTTATTTTGCCGGACAGAAAACATGTTGGTGGCCAAGATAAACTCTACTCCCCATGCACCCAGTGCAGGTCTAGCACACACTCGGTAATAACCGTCACCTGGTACACAATTAAACACCACTTTGATGTTTTCCTAAAGAGAAGCTCCATTGCTTACATGCCAGGTTCTTAGAATCCGCAAACATGGGCAATAGTATCCATAATTTGTTTCAAACATTTATATTTTGTAACCACCCATCCCAACAGTATCCCGCAATACACACTAAAAAAACAAATGTACCCGTAAAATAGCCATGTATTACTAGGTACCCAATATGGCCGATTTTTTTTCTACCCCAGCTGTATCAGTAGCAGTTTGCTAGTAAATTAAATTTGTTGTCTTTATTCATAGATTACATCAAGACTACTGCTGTACAGATTTCAAAAAATGAACCAAAATTTTCTACTTATTTTTTGGGATAAACTTGTGTCGTGTTTGCAATTGTTTTATAACCATGAGAGCAGAGCATTTTAGAAGAAAGGATCAAAGGGTTATGAAATCACGTTCTAAATACATTGACATTAATATGTCTGGATGAATGGGCAGAAATTCCCACAGAAACACTCCAAAATCTTCCGGAAAGCCTTCCCAGAAAAGTGGAAGCTGTTATAGTATAGTATAGTATTTAGAATGAGATCTCATCAAAGTCCCTGTTGGTGTAATGGTTAGGTAAGTGTCCCAATACTTTTGTCCCTGAAGTGTAAATTAAATGATTTTTGCAGCAGGATAAAGCACAAAGCAAAACTTATTTCCATTATTAGTTCACTTATTAGTTTTAAACAACACACTATACAGTATATATAAATCATAAAGTATTAACACATTTTTTTTCCAGATAAACCCTAACTTTGTGTTATGTCAGAGATCACCCTCTATAAAGAGAATGTGGGTGTAATTCTGTGTCTCCTGCACTTTGTTTATAACCATGACTGCCCCTTACTGGATTTAACACCACAACCAAATGGTCCATGCTGTGCACACTTCCATCTGTTGTTTAAATATCTAAATTGTAGCAAATAAAACCTTTGGGTGTTCCCCGCGCGGCACACGTTACACGGCTGCTAATGAAAAGAAATGGCCTTTTTTTGACATTTTGTATATCCACCCTATCTATAATCACGTTCGGCTTTTAACAAAACTGTTCTATTTAAATAAAACTGAAGATTTTTAAACAACTGCAATACTGTATAAAATAGCCTTTTTATAAATGATTTTGAAAGGATGCTTAGCTTTTGAAATACAGAGTGCTGGAGAAATATTTACATAACATTTTTTTTTCATCTTCTGCGAATGAAAAATGAATGTAAATTGTCCTTAGTGAATGGCAAAAATGAAATTAGTAAGACCTTAAAAAAAGAGCCCAATTAAAATGTATAGATTGTAGTTAAAAGAAGAAGTTTGCTTCCCCTGTAGCTTATCTTGCCCTTCCTAAAGCGATGTTTCTTCTTGGGAAAGCAATTTTTTTGTTCGGCCAGGACTCCCAGCCACCCACTCAGCTCCCAAGAGGCAAGAGAACAAACTCTAAGACATTGTTTTGGTAGTTTCACACAGATACTCCTTCCCTTGGCCCTAAAGAAAATGTTCCAAAATCCACTGAAAATTTTAAAGGGATTTGTAAAGCATTAGTTTAACTTAAAACAATGCCAAAAGCCAATGTCAAGACTGTATTACATTAACAGCTCTATAGAACAAAAGAGAGGGGAAAAAAAAAAGGTTTACTTCCTTTACATTCTGCCATTACATCAAAGGCCATCTGCAACTAGAATCCAATTATTTTTTATTTTTAATTATAATAGAAAATTGGAAAAACGCTGTTTTACTAAAATATTGTTTGCTAGGGCAACAAGAAAAGTGCACTGTTATTATTATTATCTTTTATTTATATAGCGCCAACAGTTTACGCAGCGCTTAATACAATACATATATTCAAGGGGTATGGCAAGACAAGAATTGACAAAGACAAACCTGATTTATATTAAGGGTTTGATTATCAAATATCAAATCCTCCACATAGTTCTGAATGCTTAGAACGCAGAAAAAATAAAACTCACCAACTTACAACTTTCCAAATAAAGAGGAAAGTAACTGTAGACAACATTTTTGCATACACTAACTGGTTTATGTACTTTGCCATAATAAAATGAGCAATCTCTTCAATAAGTCTTTTTTCAAAGCTAAGACTCAGGATCCCGCAGAAATCCCCAGGATCCACAAACTGGCCTTCATGGGTATTCATGGGTCTCAAGATGAGAAGCTCAATTAGTTGAGAAACTCGCAGGAACCAAGTTTCCTCCAGGCTGCCGGGATCTACAAACTACTCCCAGAGAAACTGTGTGTAAGTGTAATTACCTTTCCATGTCCCTTGCTTCAGTCTTTACAAAAAAATACAATTGCATAAAAGTAAGAATTCTTAGAAAATTATTTTGTGATAAAAAATCCATTACATTTTTTTCCAGGAACCCTACTTATGTCTGCTCTAAAATTTGTTTAATTCACTGATTTAAACTTTTTGAAAACTGTAAGTGCATGATTTAAACTGGTGTTCTGCAACATGAATAATGATTTTTTCATATCTCAGGTGGCACATGCTTAATGCATTATAGTAAAACTTCATGCAACATATCAGTCTTGTTTTCTTTTTCTTTTCACTGGAACATGTTAAGCCTCTGTTATGTGCTTTTGTGCTTTATGTAAGAATGGCCATCTTGTTACCATGTCATGTTTTGAATTGCTGACTCGTCATAAAATATTAAAGACTACTGCATAATCAGCAAAAACAATGCAAATGAAATAAATGTCAGCATAGAAGAAGCATACTTTTATTAATGTTAAACAGAATTGAGTTGCAATATACCGGCTACAATATTAATTCAGTACTTAACAGGTGAACAATGAGACATGACTTAATCTGCCTCCTACAAGTTCAGTACAATAGTAAATCTTTCCTAATAATAAATGGCAACTGTGCCTATGCTCTTCCACTTTGACCTGCTACAAATGTTTGTTACATTCAGAATCCTGCATTTGAAATGGTTTGCAGGGTTATGCTTCCCAGTCTCTTCGGAGGAAGGTGATTGGTTCTGATAGCCTTATGACAGAAGAAAGGAGTACAGAAAAGGGAAGAAGTTAGTTATGTAGGTTCTTCCACGTAGATCACTGAACTCATTCATAAATATGCCTAAAACAGCCCTGTGTAGGTCACAAGTCCATTTCAAGTTACATAGAGTTTTGTTCATTTTAGGTCAAATGCCAGTTAAGTAGCTCCACTCTATGTCATTATTGCAAACTTTCACAATGCAAAAACACAACTGAATGTTACATTAAATGCCAGGGAAATGTGATGTTTCCTCAGTGTTACTGATATTTAGTGGCATATTTGCTTGGAGTTTTTATTTTTTTTATTCAGACCTCAGATCTGCTGCACCTGCCTAGGTGCTTTTCACTCACGTGAGCTATCTCACACTCTCATTCACTCGCTCTGAAATCCTTCTATTTCTTCGCTACTCAGTCTGCAATACTCCGTCCGCTTGCGGATGTACTGGGATAACAGAGCAGATGAAGAAAAAAAAGAACAAGAAAAGGTGAGAGAAGAAGCGGAGTGCCAGAAAAGGAGGGCATGAGAGAGTGCGAGTGAGAGAGCAAGGAAAACAAGAACAGTGGTTTGGATTTTTTTTTCCAATAGGGTAGTCTAATATTCAGGCCATTTCTTTTTTTCTTTTATTGAGATCCAAGGTTGGAAGATCATCATATATTCAATTAAATATTGTGACAACAATGATTCCATCTGAAGAGACCTCTGAAGTCCCCAAATCCTGTGTAACTTTACATTTTTGGTATGTTGGCCCAATAAAAGGGATCAACTTTAACTAAAGACTGATATTAAATACAAGCGCATTCTATTTTAGATTTGCTTTGAAACACTCTATACTAAAATAAAAATGCAGAAATGTTGGTGTAAATTTAAATCCCATCTCTTAACAGAAGTGTAAAACTGCTTGGTTTTCGTGACAAGCCTCCCAAAAGCTTCTTGTAACCACTTGATATCTAACATTTTCATGGCGGTTTGGATTAAAAAAAAAAATCAGACATTTCCATTAAACTACATCTGGGATCTGAGAAAGAAAATACCAGTTATAGTGGTGTAGTTCTGTGCCTGTCTGACAAACGGTCATTTAAACAATTATAATCAAGCTAGAATTAGCAAACTCAATTATTTCTTGGTTTTTAGTCTGTTTTTAATGTTGTACGGTACAGAATACGTCTTGTTTCCTGAAAGCTAGACTGCATAAAACATGCTGGGAATATATGCGGACACGGCCCCCTCCTCTCTGCCATTACTCCATTTGTCCTCCTCCATGTTTCTGGGTGGGCACTTGCTCGGGGAGAGGGTAAGCTCTATTGCCTGAACTAGGCAGCCTGTTACTGGAGCACATCTGCAGTTTATATCAGGCCTTTAATTAATCCTCAGTGAAAGCCAAGCAATGACATTTTGACTGAGCAGGCTCCACTTTTGGACAGGTCTTGATTTATTACGACTGAGTCTCAACCAACTTTGATTTATTTTAGCTTTGGGGAGGAGGTAGAGCAGAGAACAGAAAAGGCACTGTTGCTGGTAAAAGGTGTGTGACGCAAGGAAGGACCTCCCATTACTAAAACCAAAATGACAAAATTCAGACACATTATAGGAAGGAAAAAATGGCCCTGAGCCTGCTAGGTCTACACAAACGTCATTAAGCAAGAGACTGGCTGCATTGTCTTCAAGTACCATCTAGGAAACACAAACCTTATCTAACAGAATACAATAAATCCCTAATCACTCATTAGGATTAATCATCCGCAATCAGATGGTCACAGCGAGGGAGGCTTGACACTTTTTTCCTGATAAACTACAGTTCCAGAGAGGAAAAGGATATTCCTCTGAGTGAGACAAGCCTGTCAGGGGTGGATAACCCCACTAGGTCACTGAAACTGCTTGCACATAACCAATGCAACAAATACTTAAACATAGAAATGATGGTAAGAGGATGGGATGCATTGGGCAGCAGTAGAACACAATGTAGGGGCAATGTCCCATGTGTGCAGACAGCGGCCTTCTATCTCTATCCTCATCCTGCTAATAATCGAGCTGCTGCATTAGGTGAAACATTTACATTATACACATTATATATATCTATATACACACACACCTATACATGTATCGCAAGACGTTAATGTCAAATATATCAGATAATGTCCATATAAAACAGATATACATATATTCGGTAGATAAAATTATTATTTCATTAACAGCTAACATTTCTCCTTATGTTGCATGTTTGAACAATTGGACACAATGCTACTTTAGAAACTAAGAATCCTATCTATGCAGGTTTTAGCCAAAAAACAGTGACTACTTTGCTGATCACAGTCCATGTGCCTTGGGGAAGCACTGGGAACAGTAAGCAATGTGTCTTATTACTCTATAAGGAACGTTAACATGAGGAGGCTGTAATCAGTGATGAACATCTTAAAAGCATTAAGCTTATGGGGTAATTAGTGGATATCCAACATGGAATGCTGCCACTGTACAATGTAGGTTTGTATTAAAAGCTACACCTTACTCGTCTAATATTAAGTGCACTTTTTAATACTTTGATTAGCTATGCTGTGGTTAGAAAATGCATTTGGTAAATATAATGCACATTTCTTATGGCTTACCATTGCTATTTATCATTATCCCTGCGGTCCTTCCTTCAAATATGTGCCTGGCCATTAAATCAAGTATTTGGAAAATCCATTTTCTCTGGCATATTATCGTACACAAGAGTTCAGTGTGATTCTGGCTTAAACCGTTCGTTATTTTATAAGACTTGGAGCTGTATCTTACCAACACAATTAAGGAGACAGACAACCTGTGGCTTACAGAAGACTTCTGAGCTTCAACTCTTATGAAGTTCTTTGGATGTGATTTAACTCCTAGGAGCCTGTTTGGCTTCGGCAAGAGTGGACAAAATACACTACATTGCTGTATATATTATATTTAACGCTCTAAGAAAATGTCTTCTTTTTCATTGGACTTCTTTAATCTGGATGCCTTTTTTAATAACTGACCTCCTGCCAATATATATTGTATGTGTGCAATATTTTGAAGTGACCTAATGATAAACAGCAACAAAACTGACTCTTTTTGGATTTGTTACAGAAAGATTTGTTACATGTATCCAAACATGTATTCATCTGTGTGCTAAAACTATAGCAGCCATCTCAGAAGGCTAACACTAAGCCCCACTAAACAGGTTAGATGCCAACAAGGGGTACAGTAGCTATTTTCTTTTCCGTCGGACATGCTCACAGTTGCTTATGGAATTACCTGCCGTGAAGGCTTTATTATTAGTTACAGATACAGGTGCTAATAAATTAATATAGTGTATTTGCCTGTGTAATCTTGGATATAATCATTTTCATGATTTTACTGTGTTGGTGAGAATACGGTGATTCCTTCAGCACATGTTTGCGTTAACTAAGAATACCTGTTTCTCATTTTATATACAAATATATACACATATATATGTATATTTTTTTAATTTTATTTATTAGATTGCCTTTTCTTTCCAGTCCCCAAGCAAAAGGAAACAACTTTCCCAAAATACATTAAAAAAGAATTTCAAATTCCCTGAGTAGTTCTATAGGTGTCGTGGGACTATAAATCACAGCGGTCATCTAACCATAAACCATTCCTTCTCATAGAATAAAGGTTTAGCATCATGAAAGTGGCTGCCAGTGAAGATCTATGTTGTGTGGTATGTTTGGAAGGATGATTCTCCCAGAGGGATGGAAAATACAAACCACTTCCACGTAAGGTGCATGTGATGCCATTGTTGCTCCTTGAAAAGGCAAAAATAAAGTATCCCTGATGGTATTAACAGTATTACTCCTATAAGACAAGCAAAATCAAAGAAAAAAAAGCACAATTTAATTTTAAGCGAACATTTTACCAATGCATCCTGCTCTATTTTTTTCCTTTCTTTTTTTAAATAAATCTCAAATAGTTGGACAGTTTGACTGCAAAGCCTTCAAGGAAAATACAATTAATTTTAAATTAAATTAGGATGACATCTGACAGAGTGTTGATGAGGCAGAGCACAACATTTAGGCCCAGCAACAAAATGTAGGAGTATAATGCTCAGCTTTGGTGTTCCTCTGAGAATTAGGACTATGACAGGTGCTTGACATTAGACTTTGCAAGTGACCTTTGCCTTATTTCATTGTAACAAACTAGACATTGTGACTGGGTGTCTGTTTTCCCACATCTTAGAGGCCTTTCACTGAGACATATAGGGTAAAGTACAACTTCTACCCCCTCACCTCCTAAATGGCTTCACCAGTTTGAACTCCTCTACTGGGTCATTTCAATGTCAGTCAAAGTCTAACACGAATCAAGAATCTCTAGAGAACCCAGCAAACATAAACTCTGACATGATTGCAAAACGTAAAACACGACTGAAAAAGTGAGAACAATGGCTTCATTTAATTAAGTTTATTCACTTTGTCCCGTAACTAGATACCGATGTTATCACCACTTAACCAAAATACTGATGGACAGGGCATGCCACTTAAATAGTATTTGTAGCAACCAAAACAAAATCAAAACAAAAGAAAGCTGTTTCTAGTGAATGTCCGCACAATGCTGACCGGTAAAGTAGGCAGTCGTTAGAAAGGAAAACATTACAAGAAACGTCTAGAGAGTGCCTAGACAATAATATCAATTTTTTGAAAAGTCATATCTGTTGGGGTGAAAAGTGTTGTACTGACCTAAATAAGTTGCAGGTAAATTTACATATATTAAATACCAGGTTCCTTGTGGCATGTTGCATGTTCAAATTATATAGTTCCTACAATGTTTAAGTCTATTGGTGTTACATGGAATGTTTTGCCCATGAATGAATAATTAGAGCGGTGCAGGAGATATATGGGGCTCCAATTCCCACAGGGGCTTCGTTTCCTTTTGGCTGCACAAAACCCCTGTTCTCTAAACAAGATCTCCACATCCCCTTTTGGGATCCCACAAGGGATGAAAAAACAAAAATTGTCTAATTCTGCCCTCCTTTTAGTTACAGCTCAGACTTTTTTTGTCCCACTTTGCCTAGAATGGACAAATTATTTTTTAATGTCGGTAACAAATTTGTTTGTTACTTTGTCAGAGAGTGACATCGTTCGTCTTCTACATTGTTATGTGATGGACTACTATGTTTTGTCTACCCATTCTACAACAATGCAGAATATTATGGCGCTATATATATAAATAAATATAAAGTTAATTTTACAAAAAAATAATAATCAGATCAATTTTACTTTGTGTGTTTCTTGACAGAAAATTGTAATGGAAGTCCAATTCTTCTTTGTAGGGAAATACAGATTCAATGGGTGGGACACCACGTCTCCTGTAAAGTGGGTTTTCAGAACACTTTGTAGAGAGCATAATGATTTTTGGCAGTAAATCTGAGAAATGCTATTGAACTACTGGCCTGAAAACATATTTTACTGGTAGTTGTAGTGGATTCTGGGAGTTCTGTAAAGTTGAGGAATTCAGCTCCATTAGCCATGAACTATCTCCACCAAGAATGTTGCATTTCCATTTGCTGCTTAGCTAGATAATGACTCTTGGCGTACCCTGCGCCTGCCCTCCTCCTAAACTATGGAAAATTAAAAGGTCTTTTAGGGAGCAGAGAAATATAGACGGGAGGAAAGTAAGCAGCCAAAGAGATTCCCGCAGGGAGAGTTGGATGTCCACTAAAGGAGGCTTTTGAGCTAGTCTAACTTGGGACTATTAACCTGTGATTAATGGTTATTTTGATGGGAAACTAAAGGATGTTAAATTATTAAGGATAAGGTTTTTTTTCCTGAACATGCTATCCTTACCTTTAAGAGATGTCCTTGACAGTAGATATAAAAAAATATATATGGTGGTTTGCATTTTAAACAATGAAAGTCAAAAGTTAATAGTTAATCCAGACAAAAAATCCATATGTACACAAAATATTTTAGTTGCAGACATGCATTGCTAAGAATTGCAAGTTATGATAATCAATTCAGACAAAGGCAAAACAAACTGTAGATGAGACAAAGGTAAATGAGCTCACCGCCCCAGTCGGCCTGCTCAGAGCCCATATCTTGCCCATCGTTCATAATTTCAACCAAATTGTTTGCATATTACTGGCATTTGGGGAAAAAGTGTTACCAGGTGTAATCTTGTCTGAGAGATGCTCCAGAGGGAGGGGGGATTGCGTCTCTTGCACACTGGGAGACACAAGTTCTGGTGCAAATTGAAAAAATAGTGCAATCACCATAACAACCAATAGAATTCTAATGCTGGTTGCTCATTTTTACCACTATGTGGAAGTTCCGTAAATTATCATGTAGGCTACTGAAAAACAGACATTCCTTACCATTTAATAAACACATTATGTAAGAGAAACAATAAAATGAAAAAGATAAAACCCAAAGCACAAAACATTTTTTGTTTTTAATGTAATTTTCTGAATAACGCAGACATCAAATGTTACATGCAACAACACTGATAATATTTCCAAGCAAAGTTCCCTAATATAATTTCCTAGATGTGTATACCCCCAACCCCCCATAACAGATTAACCAAGTTTGGTATTTGACAGATGATATAAACACCAAGAGGGTTATGTAGGAAATGGTTTGCCCCAAAACATTATCTGATATAATCTGTGAGGCGACACAAAAATTACAGAGGCTCACTATTATAGGTATGCATGCATGTTATATGAATTTAAACCATGCGCGGTGTAGTCTAATTAGAGAAACAGCAGTTTAAAAACAATAAAGCTAATTACGGAATGGGCCAGACTCATTTATGCAACAACGAATCTGGAAACATTAAAACATGAAAGAAGTTACAGCATGATCTAATTTTTCCATCAATCCTGTTAATTTGAAAGACCACCGATGTTACTAGACCACTTAAAAACTATAGGGGTGGCCTTGAGAATCATGCACATCTATTTAGCACAGGAAATCTTCCCAGATGGCATAGCTTTCTCGCATATTCAAATGCAGCTCAGGAATCCTACAGCTGAAAGGGGCAAGACTCTACTTCTTTCAAAGGGTGTGTATGGAAAGCCTTTCAGGTATACCAATGGATGTATATATGCTACTGCATCTACTGACCATTGTTTGCCTAAACGGAAAAGAAGAATTCTCTTTCTATTCATTACTGCGATATTGTGGAGAGAAGTAATGTAAGTTTTCAGAACCCCTATAAAAAGCTAAGTTCTGAATATTCATTTGGATATAATACTATATCACAATATATCTATCTATATATTTATCTATATATCTATCTATCTATATCTATATCTATATATATATATATATATATAATTATAAAAATATGTCTATGGATGGATAGATAGACAGACAGACAGGATACATAGGATAGATAGATAGATAGATAGATAGATAGATAGATAGATAGATATAGATAGATAGATGCAGGAAAAACTGGTTACATCAGTCTTTATTTTCTTGTACCACCACCAAATATGATGTTCGTCACGTGATACAGACAGGTTTCTTCCAAAGCAACCAACAGGTCATTCCGCACACCTACACACACTCTCCTGTGTAGAGTTTTTTGTGCCACATTATTCTCAGATTCTTTTCTAAATAAAAACAGATTTGATATTCAGCTAATTACAAAATAACTGCCCCTCTTCTTGATACAAATCATTAGTGGGAGGGGGATCTGCCCACCAAAGGGTTTATTGCAGCAGTGATTATAAAGGTCTAAGGTTTCACGGAGTGATTAAGTAGGATCTGACTCCTGCAACAAAGGGCAAAAGTGAGCTCTCCAACAGCTGCTGATTGTTTATTTTCACAGCTTAAAGATGCAGTGAAAACATGAGCAGCAATGAAAGACATCATCAAAATGAGTCAAAGTGTGAGTGTGCTCCTATCCAGCGGAATCCCTGAGGGTCCATCCTCCTGTACACCAATGGAATTTTTATGCGTCTGTCACTAAACAAAGGCTGCAGAGCTTCCTGCTCCAAAATGCGTCTTCGCAGAGTGCAATACACACAACTCGCGTGAGGAGCGTAGATCAGGAAGTTAGAAAAAGAACTGAACGTTTAAAACGGAGATGTGCGTAGTAGTCATTTCTATCAACAATGGTAAAGTCTCCTTCCAGATCACCAAGGAATGTACACTGTACAGCGACTAACAAGAATCTTATGGATGCAGCGTTTCCATCTGTGTTGGGGAAGAACTCAATTATCAGATCATCTTTACCTATCCACTGTTACTAGAAGTTTCTGTGTGTCCTCGAGTTGATGGCTGTGATAAACAATGTCAATCTGCACATAGGTCGGAGCCTGGCAGGTCCAAGCTTCCCAAAATGAGGGCAGTGAGCAGCCTGTATGGGGAATCTGATACTTTCACATAAAATGTAAAATAAAACTTTCAAAAAAAAAAAAAGATTGTAGTTGACATTATAGCCATACATACCGATGTTTTCCTTCCTATCTGTTTTTCTTATCCAATTAGTCAATTCATTTATAGTATAGCTACCATCACAGGGACGGTCATGTTTCTGGAGTCACAGGCAGCAATATAGGTATGCTCACTTCTCCTCCACCAGCGTGATTTCCAATGAATTAATAATGCATTTAAACTACTTATACAGTATAGGTCAGGGGTCATCCGAGGTGCTGTAATCTAGAATCCTATTTGCAGTCTAATACAGCTTTTCAATGTTGAATTGTTAATTGGAAGGTAGTCATCACTTAAATTTGAGATATAGCTTTTGAATGAGCTTATTATGCCCAACACTGTTTTAGCAGACAAAAAAAGGTCCAATTCATAATTGTCTATTTAAGGCGACCTTTCCTTTTTTCAGACTGGGGATCTTTATCACCACAGCTATGAGACTCATGTTGGAACTAAATAAAAATGTGCATCATTATTAAAATGATAGGTCTATGGATAAAGATCGCCCCGTTTTTATAATGCTTGTATGAAGCCTCACGCCCCCATCTTTGATATTTCCTTTTTGTTTGTTTGTTTTTTTAATCCGAAAATGTAATTTTCTGCTTCTGCCTCGTATACTTCAACATTAAGATATTTTATATTTTTATTACATACTCATATAAGCCTGGAGAGCTATTTTAAAGATCCGTGCTATAGGTTTTTGACAGCAGATCTAGACAGCGTTTTTCAGTGTCACTGGGTTTTATTTATTATTTTTGCCTGTCAAATGGCAATGTCATCTTACGAGTTGTCTTTAACCAAACAGAAAATTAACCTATAAGGGCTGAATTTATCCATTATGCTTTTCAAGGGTTGAGACATATGGAAAATGTACTTGCGGTATCTTTGTAATGTCTGACTTGTCAAACTGTAAACAGAAATATCTGTAGTGTGTAAAACTCGCTGAGGATTCGAACACAGAAACCCCAGCAGTCTTCTACTCACCTAATTTAGTCCTTACACGGGTGTAATGCTGACACGTGTAAGCTGTTAAATGTGATATTGGGTTTGTTTGCTTCATATTTGTTTCTTTATTATTCTTAAAATAGGGGTTTTTTTCTTCCTATTCACATGAAGTATTTCCTATGCTTTCAACTCTCTAGTAAACTATTTGCTTGGCATTTGGTTACATGTTTATGGATGAAGAAAACATGTCTTAAAAAATTCTATGTAGCTTCTATGTGAACAGATCTTCAGAATAAATAAAAAAAATGACCTAAAAAGGTTTAGTTGCTTAATATGTTAGTTCAATCCAAGTGGAACAACACCTTTAAGAGGGGACCTGGGGACACCTGGGTGCAAATATTCACCAGAGACATAGTTCTCAACCAGCAGACGGTAACTTGAAACTGGGGTAATCTTGTCGCCCAACTCAAAGAGTTATCATTGACGGCATAAACAAGTGTGTAAAGCACGTTAAATCCGACTATGCAGGCTTCTTCCCAATAAAATGCGAGACTCCAGTGAGCCAGATGATAAGAGGCAATTTACTTATGTTTGGAGGGGAAGCAGAACCGCATCATTGTATGGCTGTGCCGAGATCTTTTTATTTATAACAATTTACTAAGGCCTTTTTACAATACATATATTGTAGGGATATGACAAGAATAGGAAAAAAGTGCTCAATGTAATAAAATCCAGAGAGAATATTATTATGAGCTGAAACGTTCTATATCAATCTCAAATATGTTTCAGACAATTGCATTCTATCCACTTTTCATTTTTTTGTTCATTGCTGAAAGTTCATGTCCAGCACCAAAATAAATAGATAATTTTTCATCTCTTTCATCTGCTGACAATTTATATGCATGTATGTGTATATGTGTGTATGTATAAAGTATAAACATTTCGAACTGTGCTAATATGATTGCAAAAGGCTTTTCTAATTATCTATTTGCCTTTTAAAGTTAGAACTTGGATTATTAAACACAACGTGCCTCAGAAGTGATGTGAATCATAAAGTTCCTGTACGACTGAGGATATTCTATTAAAAATCAGCTGTTTCCATCTACAATAGTCATTTACTTTCAAAAACAAGATACAGACCAAACTTTTTCATAGTATGTGTGTGTGTATATACATGTATATCTATATCTATATATCTAGATCTATATATATATATATATTGTAGGGGACAGCTCACGCATGGGGCGGCAATGACAGTTTCACACAGGTTTCCAACGTAAAAGCGCGTTTATGTAGATGTTGTAGTCACAGAGCACCTTGTAAACAAAACAAACTATAAGCCTGTCCGGCTCTAACTAAACAGCAGGATACCTCTCTAGCAGCCTAAGGTCTGTCACAAAGCAAAGTAACCAGTTTTGTATGGGGTAAAGCTTCATACCTGGTGGGCTGCAGCGCTGGCTGTAGCTGCTCCTTCATTCAGGTTCTCCCTCCCCTTGCAAACCTAACAGCCCTCTCTTTTAAGGCTTCCTCCCCAGTAACGAGCTTAGGAAGCCTCACCTGAGAGCACCTGGGTTTGCTACCATGCCTGGCTGAGGTAACCAGGTGAGATATATATCCCATCAACCACTCTCCCATACACTTTACCACATATCCCCCCCGTCGACTCCAGACCAGAGGTCTGGACAGCGTCAGCAACCATACAGTACACCCTGGACAACGCATCCGCATTCCCATGTAACTTCCCTGGTCTATGCTCCACTGTAAATCTAAAGTTTTGCAAGGAGAGAAACCATCTCATCACTCTTGCATTCCTCTCCTTATTCTGTTTCATCCATGCCAGAGGAGCATGGTCAGTTACCAACACGAATTCCCTGCCCAGGAGATAATATCTCAGAGACTCCAACGCCCACTTGATGGCGAGACACTCCCTTTCCACTATGGCATAATTTTCCTCGGCTGGGGTCAGTTTCCTACTCAAGAACAGCACTGGGTGTTCTTCCCCATTAACCACTTGTGACAAAACTGCCCCCAAACCTCTAGCAGACGCGTCTGTCTGAACCAGAAACGGTTTCCTAAAATCAGGGGAAACGAGCACTGGCTGGTCACACAGGGCAGACTTCAGACTCTGAAAAGCCCTTTCTGCCTCGGGGTTCCACTTTACCATCACTGACTTACCACCCTTTGTTAAGTCTGTCAATGGTGTGGCCATGGAGGCAAAATTGGGCACGAACCGACGGTAGTACCCGGTTATGCCAAGGAAAGCCCTCTTTCTTTGTTACTGGCCTAGGCCAGTTCTGTATCGCCTCAATCTTATTGATCTGGGGTTTAACCAGCCCCCTACCAATGATATAACCCAGGTATCTTGCTTCCTCCAGACCCACTGCACATTTTTCAGGGTTTATGGTTAGGCCTGCATCACTAATGGAGTCTAACACGCCCTGTACCTTACCGAGGTGACTTTTCCAGTCAGACGAAAAAATTACCACATCGTCCAGGTAAGCAGCGGCATAATCACGACGTGGTCTCAAAATCAGATCCATCAGCCTCTGGAAGGTAGCAGGGGCCCCATGTAACCCAAATGGCATCACAACATACTGGAACAGGCCCTCTGGAGTGGAAAAGGCAGTCTTCTATTTAGCCTCCTCAGTCAACGGTATCTGCCAATAGCCCTTTGTAAGGTCAAGTGTTGTAATGTACCTTGCCTTCCCAAGCCTCTCAACCAGTTCATCCACTCGGGGCATGGGGTACGCATCAAACTTTGAGACCTCATTTAATCTCCTGAAGTCATTACAGAACCTCCACGTCCCGTTGGGCTTTGGGATTAGCACTATGGGGCTTGACCATTCACTAGTAGATTCCACAATAACACCTAATTCACGCATGCGCCTGACCTCCGTGGATACCGCCTCTCTACGGGCTTCTGGTATCCTGTATGGCTTCAGGTTCACTTTACTGTGAGGCTCAGTTTTAATATGGTGTTTTATGAGGTGGGTATGGCCCGGTAGGTCTGAAAACTTGCGTCTGTTTTCCTGCAGGAACTCCCTCACCTCCTGCTTCTGGGGCACTGACAGTGCCTCTCCTATTGTTACTGGGGGAACTGGTTGCCCCACTTCTTTGACCCCTGCCTGGGTCGCCCCCAAAGACTCCCGCTCTTTCCACGGCTTGATCAGGTTTACGTGGTAAACCTGGAAGGGTTTTCTCCTGCCCGGTTGATGGACCTTGTAGTTCACCTCACTCATCTTCTCTACAACCTCATAGGGACCCTGCCACTTGGCTAAAAACTTACTTTCGACGGTGGGCACTAAAACCAGGACCCTGTCCCCAGGATTAAAGGCCCTCAACCTGGCAGATCTGTTATAAATTCTGCTCTGGGCCTCCTGCGCTCTTTGCAGATGCGTTTTAACTATAGGCATCACCGTCGCTATTCGCTCCTGCATCTGAGCCACATGTTCAATAACACTCTTATATGGAGTGGCCTCGGTCTCCCAAGTTTCTTTGGCAATATCTAACAAACCCCGTGGATGTCGGCCATAGACTAACTCAAAGGGGAAAAACCCTGTAGACGCTTGGGGCACCTCCCTGATAGAGAACATGAGGTAGGGTAATAGACAGTCCCAATCCCGACCATCCCTTTCTACCACCTTTTTTAGCATATGCTTTAGGGTTTTGTTAAACCTCTCCACTAACCCGTCTGTTTGAGGGTGGTACACTGAGGTACGGAGGTGAGCGATTTTAAACAACTTACACAGGTCTTTCATGACCCGTGACATAAAGGGCGTACCCTGGTCAGTAAGAATTTCTTTAGGGATCCCCGTGCGAGAGAACATGTAAAACAACTCCCTAGCAATATTCTTGGAGGCCATGTTTCTTAAGGGTACCGCCTCTGGGTACCGGGTAGCATAATCCAAGACAACCAAAATGTATTGGTGTCCCCTAGCAGATTTGACAATGGGCCCTACCAAATCCATGGCAACTCTCTCAAATGGTACTTCAATGATGGGAAGTGGCACCAAGGGGCTACGGAAGTGTGGTGTTGGGGCACTCTTCTGGCACGTGGGGCATGACTCACAATACCTTTTTACTTCTTCATATACCCCAGGCCAATAAAATCTTTGGAGGACCCTCTCTTGTGTTTTATTAGTCCCCAAGTGCCCCCCAAACACATGGTTATGGGCTATGTCCAGCACCAGGTGTCGGTATGGTTTTGGCACCAGAAGCTGTTCCACAATTTCCTTGTTAACTTTGGTGACCCGGTACACTAGATCCCCATTCATGGCAAAATGCGGAAATTTCTGGTCAGCTTCGGGTTCCTGTGGTACCCCATTTACTACCGTGACATTTGCCCGTGCAGTTCCCAGAGTGGGGTCTCTCACTTGCTCGGTCCCGAAGTTACCCCGAGACATTTCTAAATCTAAGACCTGTTGGCCGGGTAGGGAAGTTTCTTCTTCTTCCTCCCCAGCTAACACCTGCAAGGGGAAAGAATCTTCACTATACATTTCGGGTGGGCCTAGATCCTTTTCATCATGCCCCTTACTGGTATCATTGTTCCCAATGGCCGTCTCACCTGACCCATTATTTACAGGGAGGGGTACAGACTCTGCCGGAGTTTGTTCCCCAGCTGCAGAAACGTTCCCCCTTCTCCACAACTCCCAGAACAAGGGGAAATCACGGCCTAAAATAACCGCATGCATAAGTCTTTTTACAACTCCGACTTCGTAGGTCACAGTTCCAGATGGGGTCACCAACTTAATGGGGGCCACAGGGTAAGCTACAATATCCCCGTGGATGCATAGCACTCTTATGTGCTTGTTCGGCACGTAGTCCATAGTCACAAGGCCAGCCCGAACCAAAGTCACCAGGCTACCCGAGTCCAAAAGTGCCTTCACGGAGCAGTCACCTATCTTCACCATACAAAAATGCGGCTCAGTCTCTGATTCTGGAACGGCTGCACAAACCGGTTCTGCAAACAGGGACTGACGCCGACTAGCGTCACACACCATGGGCTCTGAGTTAAGAGGGCAATAGGCGGCTATGTGTCCCCACTCATGGCACCTCCAGCACTGGGGGGTCCCTGGCCTCCTTAGTAGGGAGCCCTTTCTAGGATTGTGGGGTCCCAGGGGTTCAGGATCAGTCTTTTGCCCTTGCCCAAACTCTAGAGCCCTGCTCTCTCTCACATTTTCCCAAACACCTCCAGCTGGAACTCTCTTACCCAAAGATGTCGCGGGTCTGACAGTCTTGGAAGGTGTTGGTGCCGCAGGGACCTCACGGAGGAAGTCCTCGGTTGCTATGAACCTTTCCACCATGTTGACAAGCTGCTCAGCAGTTCTGGGGTCTCCATGCCCAACCCACCGTTGTAGCTCCGCCGGGAGAGCGCGGAGGTAGTGGTCCACTACCACCTTTTCCACAATCTGGGCTGGTGTAGTGGATTCTGGTTCCAGCCACTTGCGTACAAGATGAATCAGATCATACATCTGGGACCTGGCAGGCTTGTCCATGGTGTATTTCCAACAGTGGACTCTCTTGGCCCGAACAGCGGGCGTAACACCCAGGCGAGCAAGGATCTCCATTTTTAGTTTTGTAAAGTCCCGGACATCCTGCTCCCCGAGGTCATAGTAGGCCTTTTGCGGTTCACCAGTCAGGAAGGGTGCAATCACTTCTGCCCACTCTGCAACTGGCAGTCTCTCTCTCTCCGCCACTCTCTCAAATACGGTGAGGTATGCCTCAACGTCGTCGTCAGGTGTCATTTTTTGTAAGCCCCGCTGAACGGCCCTCCTCACGTTAACAGTCTCAAGGGGGCTTGCCTCCACTTGTTGGGGCTGAGCCACAACAGTCTCTCTGAGCGCAGCAATCTGCTCCATTAACAGGCGATTCGTTTCCTGTTGTTGGGCCATAGTCTGCTGTTGCGCATGTTGCTGGGCGTGAAAAGCCTCTGCATGAAACTTCCGTTGCTGTTCCAAGGCCTGCTCATGTCTCAGGTTAGCCTGTATCAGCTGCTTTATCACTTCCTCCATTGTGCCGGATGGGCCTTACAGTGCTGCAGCCTTCACTCAGGACATATGCTTCCGGCCCTTTAAATGTCCACAAAATTCAGATGCTGTGTTTTGTCCTGCCGTTGCTCCTAGCACCACTGTGCCCGCATTCTCCACCAATTGTAGGGGACAGCTCACGCATGGGGCGGCAATGACAGTTTCACACAGGTTTCCAACGTAAAAGCGCGTTTATGTAGATGTTGTAGTCACAGAGCACCTTGTAAACAAAACAAACTATAAGCCTGTCCGGCTCTAACTAAACAGCAGGATACCTCTCTAGCAGCCTAAGGTCTGTCACAAAGCAAAGTAACCAGTTTTGTATGGGGTAAAGCTTCATACCTGGTGGGCTGCAGCGCTGGCTGTAGCTGCTCCTTCATTCAGGTTCTCCCTCCCCTTGCAAACCTAACAGCCCTCTCTTTTAAGGCTTCCTCCCCAGTAACGAGCTTAGGAAGCCTCACCTGAGAGCACCTGGGTTTGCTACCATGCCTGGCTGAGGTAACCAGGTGAGATATATATCCCATCAACCACTCTCCCATACACTTTACCACAATATATATATCTATATCTATATACTTAGGAGCCCTGCCGATGCACAGTTAATCTTCCCATAAGAAGCCAGCTGAAGAATGTAAACCTTAATTTTCCTCAGTATTAAAAGATTTATTTTCTGTTCAGGTCACGCCTAGGGTAGACCACTATATTCTGCTAAACTCCCAGGACTGAAATTGAGAACACAACTGGGTTCGTTTTCCTTCCCTGGCACAGAATCACAAGATACCCCCTGTAGGTCAGACAGTTTTATTTAGAGACGGTGCATTAGGAATTTCAGCCACACAAAAATCACTGTTATGAGGAGCTTCTGGCCAATAGCCTACCTCAACGTAGTCCTTGGCATGACCCCAATCTCGCTTGGCATCCAGATTTCCAAGGCTGAAGCATTCCATCTGTCCGAGGTGGATCTTAGCTACTGAACGGCTAATTTTTCGGGTTACAAAATTTGCCCCTGAAAGAGAGATAAAAAAAAGTACTGTTGGTATTTTCACGCCAACAAATAAATGTCTGGCAGAACCAAAGCGCTTCCCCCACCTCACAATTTCTTTTATTCGTCAATCCTGTGATTCCTCATACCCCCGCTCACAAAAAGCGAAAGCATCGTTCATCATTTGAGTAAGCTAAGAAGCTGCAATTGCTAGAGTTGCAGGCTCCCCTTTCACATCTTTCCTTTCTAAAAACTTCTTAAGCATTCCTAATTCACTGCTTCAATATTCAATCCAGGCAGAAGGCCAAGGAAAATCAATCGGAATGTCAGTTTATAAACATAAAATGCAAAAGGTTATACAAAGGGAAAACACCAGCAAAGAAGACAGACATCTAAGACCACCCCAGCTTTAGAATTAAAGACGAGTATGAGTATCTGCCTGTTAATAAAGCAGATGGCAAAACCATGTAACATATTGCATTTTGGGCCAGGTTGAATAAAGGGGCTATTCGGGATCAGCCTTTTGACATTGTAATTTATACAATAGGTACTGCTTTTTAGCATCTCTGCCAACTTTAAATCTGTAAGAGGTGAGGAATTCTTGCTAAGCATGTCAGGACCCTTTAGGCAGGTTCCTTGCATGGCTACCTGTTTACATGTAACTGGGCCAATTGGCTTTGATTGACTCGGTTTTCATCATTAGGAAATATGAGGATGGGGTAGACTCACTGGGCACCCTCACAACAGGTGCGGAAAAAATAATACATATATATATATAAATATTAGATATTTTTGTCTAAATACATAGTGAGAAGGCCATGTGTCCAAGAAATGAGCTGAAGTCTGTATCGATTTGAGATTTTAATAATTTTTTAGCTGTGAAAACAAGAATTAAACGGGAACTGCCACAATTCTATATGTGGCATTTTTGTATTGTCCACACGGTACCTACAAACATACGCTACTTTCCTAGCTTGACTTCGGACACTAAGCGGTAGTGTTAGCCTGTGCTGACACCGTAGCTCCATATGTGAAGCCAGAGTAATGTTGTAAATACAGATGTGGCTCGCTGTTTTTCCAACACAAGGCTTGTATAAAGCCATTTTGACACCATTTGCTGCATCCATATTCTCGCATCAGGTGTGAGACAAATCATCTGCTCTGTGTTCCGATTCCAGGTCAAAGAAACGATCTTCACAAATAGCAGAGTATCATAACTAGTCGAGTACTAGTGTGAAAACACTGAAACGATGAAGTTATTTGTACACACATTCAATACAGCAATAGGACATTAAAGGATCAAAAGTATGGTAGACGTCCCCTTCACTAATGTCAACTTTGCATCTCAAGGTGTAGCCGTCAACTATGTGCAGCATTAACCTCAACTAAATTGGGTGGCACAGGACTGAAAGATTAGGGAACCTGAAAGATTGATGAACTACAATGCAGACACCCCATCACGAGGCAATTTCGTAACACATGAGAATGATCTGGAGCAAACCACTCGCGTCAATCTGTTTAAATATTTATTTGCCTTTTTCACAAGATTCTTCTTCGGAGGTATCTAATTCCGCACTCAGCTGCATTTATGCAAAGACCTTTAGCTTTAAATGTTTCCGGGTTTAAATTAATATTCTTAAAACAGAAAGCTTTTGCCAGGCTAAATATGCCACAAAAAAAAAATCTGAGCAAACAGATGTGCTACTGAGTAATGATGCAGACGCTGAGTGCCAAAGGTATTATATCACAGCACAGACAAGAACTGTTTAAAATACAAATTTAAATAGTGCTAATGGTATTACATATCAAAGGATCATTCCCACTTTCTTTAGTCAAACAAAAAGGTACTGTTTCATTGGAAATGCGATTTAAAGGAAATTAAACTTTGGCTTATAAAACCAATTTACAATACCCAAGAGCTTACAGCATCTACCTGTGTATTCTGCCTGCAAAATGCACACAAACAGGTTTTAGGTAAGCAGCAGAGACATAACCAAAACTCTTGAAGCCTGGAGAAGGTCCCTCATGATGGTGACGTCACAGTCACTTGTGGAAGTGGAAAGAAGCACGGGGGCATTGCTGCCGGGTGGCTCAAACATGCCCCTCGCCTTGCAGCGCAAGTGCCCCTATGGCCTCAGACGTTACAGCCTGATGAACAGCATAGGGGACAACCAAATTCATGTGGTTTTGTGCGTTTCAATTGACTCCTATAATAAATGTAATAGTGAGAAAGTCTAAACATAAAAGGTTGCCAATGATTTTGCTTTCCATGCTCCCAAAACCAGCAAATCTGGTGGGATGGGACAGAACGTGGTGGCAATGCCAAAAAATGGTTAAACTACCAATCACATAACTATTTCATCATAGAACTGGGGAAAGTTGTGATATTTGCTAAAAACATTTCTTAGCTGCTGATGCCCTGGTAGATATATCAATATACAGTTTTCTTTATTCAGTGTAGGTAAATGTATAGGTCATATGACTGCTTTGTTAATGTACAACCAAGGCTGGGAAGGTCACCATGGGATGGTGCTTAATGGTGTCTTCTGTAACTCCCACAAATTAGACCCACTTTGATCAAGCCTTGTCTAATTTCAAATATTTGCTATCTACAAAGTATTTTTGCTGCCCCCCCAAAAAAACATGGCGGGGTGGTAAAGGGATCTGGCCTTGAGCTAACACTTTCATTTTTTATGTAGCAGACAGACAATATTAAAGTCCTCATCACACTAGAAAATCTACATCTTAAGGTACAGAGAGTAGAACTGCCAAATGCCTCAATATAACCTATAATAGCATATATATATATATGATCTAGTCACAAAAACAAAAAAAATCCTTGCTCTTGCCTTTAAGTTATATATTCATTGACTTCATAAAACAGTAAGCTCTCCTATAAAAATGTTTTTTCCCTGCCTTCTAAAAGCAAAACATGATGTTTCAGCACTACAGCACTATATTAAAAACGATATGGCGCAATTGTATTATTTATCCAATCTTTCAGGTGTTACAGAGCACCGAAACAACACAATTGTACTAAATCTTCAGAAAGTGTTTAAATATTGTTTATGTCCCGCCAAATGCATACAGTCAGTTTAATATATACCCTTACTGTGTGCATGAGAGGTTCTACAGTTTGAATTGAATATTCCGTTTAACGGTATGAGACCCACAATTTTATAGACTTAACCACAGAACCATTTCAGGGGATTGTTTTTTCTTAGTCTATACATTTCTTGCAATACATACAGCTTGTTGGATTTTTTTTTACTTGTGCACATTTAATTTACAGTAGTCATTAAAGAGTATTTATGTTCACATGCCCCAATAATGATGGCATTTTCAATATCACAGATATATTGGACTTAAACAAATAAAATCTATTTAATTGTGTACAATTTAAAATCATGAATAGCCCCATCTATTTAAACAAGGTCATGCATATTTGTGGTCTTCGAGGAATGGAACTGAACAGCCCGATTGTAGCTTATGGTTACAGCTGCTCAGCAATAAAATTCTTAACAAATTACTTTTTTTTTCTGTGCACATTTTTAAAAGTGCACACTTGCCATATAAACCGTGGAAGGCAATATATTGCAATTATTTTAAAGGAAAAAAAATAGTACTTATTGAGATATCACATTGTTAGATGCTGCACGAATTAAAATCACATTTTAACCCTGGTTCAGCGAGTGAACAGATGGGAACATTTGTTAGGTTAAAGACATACATTTATTCATATAAGGACCTTGCTGGCTTGTAATTGTATTTAGAAAATGTTTTTCATGGTAGGTTTCTGTATATGCAAATGTCAATCATTCTCAATGCAAATCACACACTGTGGGCCCACTTATACTATATAATGTATATAAAGTATGGCTTTTAAACAATTTTAAACTGGCACGGAGAGAGACAGGCACTCTGCGGGGTCACGTTATACCACGAGTCCCCGTGGTGGAACCGAGGTTGCTCGGACAGTTAGTCCGAAATCTGCAGGAAGTGCATGCGAGCATGGATGTGCATGTTTAAGTGTGTGTGAACGTAGATAAGTATGTGTAAGTGTGTGAGCATGTATCTTTAAGTGGAGTGAGATGGAGTATGAGTTAGTATGAGTGGTGTGAGAGGTGTGTTATAATGAATGTGTACATGTGTTAGTGGGTATGAGTAAGTGTGCATTAGCAAATTTGTTTGTTTACATATGTATGCCATAGTGTATAGTGGAGGGGCGGCAAGGAGCAAACATGGCACAGGTAAGCTGTTGGGGGGCAGTGACAAACTAGACCAAAGAAGGCACAGGCAGGCTGTTTTGGGGCAATGGTGGCTTTGTGGGACATGTTGCCTGGTGACGTTGGGGGCCCCAGGGCAATTTTTGCAAGGCATTTGGAGATGTGGAGAGGGGGAAGACCATATGGGGGATTTTGCAGGATCCCCCCCATGGAAAATTGACCATCTGAAAATTTAAAGTGACCACACAGCTAATATGTATTAAATTGCATATGATGGCTGGAGTGCCCCTTTAGTACGTATATGTCACTTAAATATCTTCTGTACAATGTTCTCTTTGCACCCTACACACTGCTAAGATAAACTACTAATCTCACGTCATTGTCTACTGTATGGTTTGCTATCCATATTGAGCTAGCTTTGCTGGTTCCTAAGCTGTGAACACTATTGATGCTGCCTCAAACCTAAAATAAATGTAAAAATCTCTTTTGTACAGCACATGAGTCCATACACTATTTACCAACTATAGAATTATAAATCATTTCCAGCGGACTTGCCTACAAAACGCCAACCCACTAGGTATACCAATCGGATCTAATACACACACATAAACACACTATTGCTATGTTCTGGATTTATGAAACAAACCAGAAAATAGTAGCTTGAATTGTCAAGAAAGGTAACCTTAGGTGTAAAACTGGGGCTAATCTCTTGTTATTTACCCTGAACTCTTTATAACCCTATGTATTGGACTGGAGTCACTTTTTCCACAGGCCCTGCTGTCTGCTTCACCTCATGTAGTAATCTCTGGCTTCTCTATGGAGCGGTGACTGGGTTCTTGGCTGTGATCAGGCTGGGCGTTGTAAGAAAAGACAGTGATACTGCCACGGTTGACCGACCAGACTACTGAGATCAGAGAGACAATGCTTCATTTGCTCACGGCATCTTGCCAAAGGCAACGCTGTTTAACTGCAGGTACTCTTAAGTCCAAAAGGCATGTTTCAAACAACATATCGGCTTCAAAGGGAGCCCTTCATAACTGTGAATGCGTTAGGGACCCACTTTTAGAATTTGCTCTTTTTAAAATATTGGGAAAATCTGTGTCACACTTTTATAGATCTCTCACATTCACACTCTATCGGGTCCTAAGCAGCTACTTGATCTGCCTATACTGAATGCCAGCGCCATCCCTGCGCTAGCGAATAACCCCTACTACATATTGAAAGATGGATGACGCATTGCTTTAGGGGTGATGACCATATGCCTTTATATCCAATTCACTGAACTGGACTGGCTTATATAGTATACATCTATATACTTAGCCAGGTCAAGCCCTAACAGGGTAATTTAACGGGAAGTAGGAGTCTGCAGAGCCCATAGTAAGAAACTGGGCACAGAATTATTTTCTACATGTATTCCAATTAAACATCCTTCTCCTCAAAATACCTTTGCTACTGTCAGCTGAAACGAGCTGGCATAAACCTAGCAGAAAATGAATGGGTTGTGTCAAACATTTTATGGAACTGCTATTAACATTAAAATATCAAGGACATTTGGGCATTCTAGTAAAGAGATCTTCGATTAGCTTGTTTGTTTCTTTTTTCTTTCTTTCTGTAGGCTAGGAAAGTGTTTGATCTAGATTTGGCGTTTTGGCAGTCAACGCAGGCGAGACAAATGGCTGTAAAACAAGGCAACTGGACTTCCTACAGCTCCATCTTATTTGGCTGCCATGACAAACTGCCTTTGTTATTTTGTCCTTGCCACGGCAAAGTAAATGTATATGTTACACACTAAACAGATGAAGACAGTCAGACCTTTCATAATGATATCGTCTTGACCAAGCAAAGCAAACAATGGTGACTTTGCTATTATTACGAATTCTAATAGAACATTCATATTTTAAAGGTTTACAAAATCCTTCAAGAAAGGCTGTGTTCCAGAGAAGTAAGTGAGAGCCTAGTGGAGCATCTACGCATTTATACATCTGTGATTAAACAATGCAGCGTTCATTAGGTGGGATCTACAAGTGGAATCGGTAACTGAATTTACTTCCTGAACACAACTCGACACCCTCTCCTATCATCATGCCTGCAAACCTTAATAGAAAGGGCAAAATGTGAAATAACTTTCCTTTAGTCATAAGAATTCTTTCAAAGCTGACATTTAAATAACAATAAACATAATAATATGCCAATCTAAGAACGGAGACGGAGATGTGGTCAATAAGGTCATAAGAGCAGCCGCTGATATTAAAACTAAACGAATGGTGTAGTATAAGTGGTGATATTGGTGCAAAGTATTAAAAGTGGTGTTTTTTCCACGGCAGCTACTGGAATCGTTCAATCAACAAGAGCACCCCACTGGTTGCTATAGTGACAAGATCACTTTTAAAATGTTTGCATTCTCAATGAAACCAAAGTGACTTATAACAAAATGGCAAAAGCTATTTAGTAATTACAAGTAGAATTGGATAAATCAAGACAGATAGTCTTCAAATTATAACTGCTAGGGCCTATCATCTTTTATTCTTTCATATGCATTTTTATTAAAACATCCCTTCGTGGCTCCTGGCTAACAAAAAAAAAGCCATCTCCCTTTTTTTTCGGGCACTTAAATAGTATAACTTGCTTATACTTGTTCGTGGGTCTTCTTATAGCAAGTTGTATATTCTGCTGCCCTGAGCAGAGTGCAAGGATGTGGCATCATATTATGTATCTGGGCTAAAGAAACAAATCAGAGATAAAGATTTATATATTTACGATGATATCTTGTTTGTCCCAAGCAGATTCAGCAGCCCACAGGAGAGCAAGAAAGATAGATGCATGGCACATGCTAACCAAGCTAGACAAATCTTATGGGTTGCAGCTCAACCAGGGCTGGTTGCAACTGCATTCTCTGGATCCCCCAGTTATTAATGTATCTACACAAATATTACTTAATACATATATTTTTTTAATTAAATGTAATATTTTAAAATGATGTTAGAAAATGTTTTTTTAAATCCATCAACATCAACTGTACTCTGCAACAGATTCTTGGACACAACGTTTCCCAAAGGGCTTCAAGAAGATTTATCACAAAGCTTGATGACAGAGTGCACTACACTTCAAGTTCCATCCAGCAGCCATGATCATCACACCTCTCCACTGCGTTCCCTACAGATCAAACTGACCTAAGTGCCAACAAAAATAAATCTCACGTTTTCCTTTTCACTTAATAGAATATTCCTGGAGCACAATATTGCACTGTCTGTCACTTATGTTATGAATTACATCAGCGCTTCCAAATCCTATGGGTAATCCAAAACTTATTAGGCCATGGATGCAATTATCTGCGTACGTACGATCAAAAAGGAATAGGTCTTTTGCCAGATTGTATACGTAACGTTTGTTAAAATATATATATATAAAAAAGGAATTGTTAATGAGGGAGTCAATATTTACAGGACCTAGAAGTGCAGTTGCTAGCTGCTCTTGAGTTCCATTACCTTGTGTTTATCTGTCAACACGTTGCCGCGTATGTCATTACACAAGTCAGTTTCTTCTTCCATGCGTTTGTTGCTGTGGTAACCAGGTAATACAAATACAGGTGCGAGCTTCTGATTTTTAAGCACATTCCTAGTTAGTCATCGGCGCTTTTCACGGACGTGGAAAATCAGAATGGATGTTACCGACTTTCATTTGTGAATCACAAAAAAAGATCGTAATATTGTGTTTCAACGAATGGTATTATTCCAGAAGTGAAATGCTTAAGAGAGATCAATGGGTATCATAAGGATGAAGATTTGGGATCTGTTTCTTCTCCCAAAAAGCATGCCACATATGATTTTGGAATAGGGCAGAATCCATACAGGCCTGGGACTTTTATTATTATTATTTTTTTTATTTTTGTCATAGGGGCATTGCATCATTCCTCACAAACTAGAGATGCCAGCATTACTGCCCATATTACCAACTCTTTTCCAGGTTAATTCCCAATGCAGAAGTGCCTATACAGGGCCAGTTTGCAAATGGCCCGATTTTTATATACAAAAGCCCCATCGCCTCTATAGTGAGTGGAATCTATTTCATTTCTGGATTTTTATATTGTTGACTTTTATTATTATTATTTGGACTCCTGACTGTCTCAATCAGGGCTTATTTTACTTGTTATGCTTAGAAAATTATTTTTTTTGTTGATATGTTGATGGAAGATGTTCCCTGCTAATTTAATTACATTGCTAGAAGAAATATGCATTGGTCCCATACACATATATACCCATATATACCCAGTCTGCTACATTTAGGAATAGACATAAGACTGATGATCTGACAAAGGTTCATCCATCTAGAAGTAGCACTGCCAGTGAGCATAACTTCCATGGGACAGACTAGATAAGTGCTGTTAGGCTTGCATAGGAGGATTTAAGTACAGAGTGGTCTCCACTGGGGTTTCCATATAAAGCCCACTATATATGAGCACAGTTATTACATGATCTGAACATCACGTGCCACCGTTAATCCCCAATCTAGGAGCAGAGAGGCAACTTCAAAGGGCTTCTAAATATATGTTAAATATAGACATTTACAAACTACATGGTTAACGTGCCTTTATTAATCTATTTGCCAGGTTGAGTAATGCTGAAATCTAAGGTCATGAAAAGAACACTGTTCATGAAAATTGTAAACACACACACACGTATATTTAAGATAAAACGCTTCAAATCTCTTGTGGGTCAATTTCTGGTGCAGAACACTATATATTAAATTTAAGAATACGTAACAAACGTCTATATCAAATGCATATTCTAATCCTAGGAAGTACCGTTTCTTTAAAATTCCTGGACAGTTAAGGTCTTTGCCAATAAACATAGAATATCACAGGCGTGGGCTGGAGAGAAGACAAATATATCTAGAAAATATGTGAGAAAAATATAATAATTGAAAAAACATGCTAGCCAGGCAAATCCGGCCTTAGAACTACATGTCTGGCATGTCAAAAGTTAGTTATTCATATTCTCACAATACAAAATAGATTTGGCGATTTTTTGATCTCAAATGGCAACGTTCCATTAGGATGGTGGTTGCTCTTGTGGCACCTACAGGGTTAATAATAAGTATATGGCCTTATGGTTCTTTAGCCAAAAGTAGTTTTCTTTGTTCTGGGCGACAGTTACATAAGGTCATTGAAAGATCAAGGCAATTAGTCTTCCCTTCTTAATTACTTGAAGAGCCAAAGTATAATTTGTTGTTGGGAACACAAATCTGAAACTAACCAGCTGTTTTTTTTCCTCCCCATTCGTCAATTGTTTGCGTTTAGCAAAGAAATGAAAAGAGGCAGCTCTAACGTAGTATTATATGTTCGTGAATATATATTTTTTCATACTAAACGTTGAGGTTATAACGATATCTATGGATGTCTACAGTTCCCTTCATAGCAATTGATCCAAAAGTAGAAAATTAAATACTATATGGTAATGTGCTAAAGCTCAATAATGGTATACTTATTTAATAAATTAAATTAAAAAAAAAATATGAAGCTTCAAATTTGTAAAATATTAAGCAACTGGTACCATTTATTTTTGCGTTATCTACATTTAAACATTTATAAATCGGCTATATCTCGTTTCACCCCCCACATAGTGAAATAAGTTAGCAAGAATGCTTTGTGTCAGCTAGAGTGACCCCTGTAAACGTTGTACATCTTGTGAACTGCTAGAAATCCAGCGTAGTGAAAACTTTGCCAGAAAATAAAAATGGTTAGAGAAAGAGAAAGAAAAATCTACATCAGCTGCTGGAGAGAAAGAAGTGTTTGTATTTATAGTACGATTTCTAACAAAATTGTTGTGATCTAGTGGCCATTATCGAGAAAACTGAGCTTTCATATACACTGCGGATTAAGTAACATTTAAAAGAATAACCAATCAGGATCCAATCTGCAGCTGGAGAGGCAGTATCTGAAAGTATGTGGACCTACTGGTCACAGGCCCAACGGGCATCTGCCCAGGGTGCCAGATGGCCAATGTGGGCCTGAGACGCAGATAGCTTCAAATCAATGTGTGGGGTACCCTTACGCCCGTCCCTTCGTGTCTATAAGCAAAGGGCTCCTATAACAGCCACCCAGGCGGGCCACTGCTCAGGATTTGCTGTTTGTAGACATCTGGTTTAGTCGTCATCCAGCTACAATGATCCTGAAATTATGTTTTTTCTGGATTAGTAATGAAAACCTTTGTTGTGTGGGGATTGTATCACTGCGTGATGACTTTTACTTGTATGGAGCTGTTCCAGCACTGGGCACATGAGAAAGCATCATACGGTATATCCTGCGATCTAATGGTTAAGTGTTCCCATTAGGGGCTTAAAGGCACAACGGAAAAATAAACCTATTGCTGTCAAACAGGAATTGCCTGGCCTCTAATACATGAGAACAGGTACGTTCCACAAAAATAAACACCAATGCACATCTCTTCCAATACACTGTGACTGTATAACTTATATGCATTAAGATATTAAAAACTCAGGCCTGTGCCTGCTTTACATGCACTAAAATGACAACATTGGGTCCACCATCTCTTTGATTGTTTACGGATGACACACGGGTAGGAAAAGTGTCCGATATATATCTGCAGCAGAGGCCAAAAGCGCTGTATATAGGAATATTGCCTAGTAGAGTTGCATTTCATGCTTGGCACAGGGCAGTGCTCTTAATTCATTTTATTCACTAATAAACTCACTTGCAGGACAGTTGTGATCTTAACCCACAAAGTTGTATATGCATGAGGAAGGGCCACCACTGGAAAGTTTCTTCTGCAAAAGGGTTTATTTAACCCTACACAATGAATATTTGAAGAAGTGCTGTGACTTTTATGAACTCCACTGATTTAGCACTAAAATAATGTACACAGTTACAGTACATACATTACGTGAAGAGGGCCCTGCTCCCAAGCTTACTCTCTAGAGTGATGCAGAATACAGGGCCAACCGAGCTCTTCCTGTAGCAGATGTCCGCTGGGGTCGGAAGCTCATAATGCATAGAACCCGTCATGGAGTTGAAATGTTCACTTCTCCTCCAAACGCTCACTTTAATGAGTAAATCCAAAAGTTTGAGACTGTATCAGCATCTGAAGGAGCAGCCTTTGAGAACCTCAAAGTGTGCGTGACTATTCTGGCCCACAAAGGAGTCATAGCACCCTAACATTGTTATCTTAATATCAACAATGAAAACTTGTGATAGGAAGACCAAAAAGGAAAAACAATGTTAGAGAACCAAAATAGCAAGCCTTTACAGATTTTATTTCAGCAAATTAAAATGTCAATGATGATTTTCCTCTAAACCAGTCGTATGCTGCCCTTTTTACCCTCTGCACTAAATCACAGGGGGCTACTTTTGAGCGAAACGCACAATTTCTTTTGTATGTTCAGGGCTGCTTTAAATACACAAACGCAGAGCTCAAGGTGTTCATTATTTACAGCACCTCACAAAAGAATTTTACAGTCCCATTAAGTGCCCTGTTTTATAACCCTCACAGAATTAATTTTATATTAAGTGCATATTATTTCATTATTACTTGTTTGCAAATGAAGTGTTAACGTGATGGAACATTGCCAAACTGACAGTCATTTACATGGACGCGACTTCGATTTATATCTACATATTTAGAATGATAGAGAATAAGTGTGTATTTTTACACACAAATTGGGTAAGCTGCATTTACACTTGGGTTATGGGAAAACTACCAATCACTCCTTTCCAGTGGAATATATAAATGTACGTGTTAAAGTATACACACATAATATATATAAAGATATATATATATATTTACATACACAGACATAGATCCACGTGCCCTGTCTATCCATCTCATTGTGTATGGGCCAGATATTGAACCCACTAGTGCTAAGCATGGAATATACCAAATTATTATATGGAATATACAAAAATATTCTTTATTATATTAGGAAGGCTATCTAATTAATGTTTTAAGATTGGCATGATTCATGTCTTAAAATAATAATTTATGGCCTCACTGCACACATTATATATAAAAAATCTTAATATTTGTAGATTTTTGAGACTGCATTTAATTTTTAGATACTCGACATGTACAGACATCTTGTTCTCTAGTTTATCTGGGATACAATAGACGTTTAAGCCTTTTGACACAAAGTTTTGTATTTACATAGTGCAGTAACATGGTTTCATTGTGTATCATGTCACTCCGTGGTAGTATTAAACATGATATTTTACATTACATTTTATTTCTTAAGACAGCGGATTCCGTAGCACTATTACGATTACATTGTAAAGGGAAATATACAAAAAAGCTAGTTGTAACAAAAAGGGACTGCCAGTAAAGCCCCAACCTAGGCATTAACTTTACTGTGGCAGGATTTGGCAATGTTAACCCCTAAAGCACTAGGTGGCATGTTTGGCATCATTCAGCCCTGAACCTCTTTAAGGTTATTACTATACCAGAAAAAACAGTTATTTAAAATAAAATATGTGGATATTTTAGCGCGTAAGTTATATGGAGTATAACAGATGTACTTTATTTGATGTGATGAAAAACAAATGAGCTCATAATATAGGAACTGTCAAAGGTAAAACATAATAAATTACACAAATTGTTAATTTGTTTCATTCTATAACTATTTTTTTTATCACACTCAATATCAGTTTTATTACAATGCCGCTGCCTACGCTAATTACCTTTTTAATGGTATTTAAACAGAAACGGAAGTTGCTTTGGAAACAATTTACCTGCAGACTTTTCCGGGCACGAATAGATACTGGGGACATAAGCTTTCTCAGGGGACTGTCCTCTAGAAAAGGGACAACACATCAATTGTTCCCGAATGACAGAAATATATGATTCCAACAAAGGATATGGGACTTGCAGCCATACTGCACACTCATGTATAGCATTTCAGTAAAATGTATATAACACATTATGGAAGGCCATAATAAGTGTGCACACAAGGCTTTAAAGGTTATTCCCATAGGGCTGTACACTTCTGGAATTATATGAAAAATCCTGTATTCTACACCATTAAGTACCAATGTCTCTTTTGTGCAACACTGCTAAATTAAACCTTTCAATAGAATGAAGCCATCAGGCATAGCACAGGCTCACATCCAATCTTAGCGATTTTCTTCTATCCGTTTTGTCAGATATTTACAGTTAATTGTTTTTGCACATATTTTCTCTGTGATTGGGCACCGGGTTTTTTTTTAGTTTGTAGATAAAAGTGGACATTGCATTATTCTGCTGCGAAGGTCTACGAGACTCCAGTTTGAAAAATGAATAGTTCTGCAAGTGCTGCCTGGAACAAATGTCATTAAACTCTCCCAGTGAGCATCAGAACTTGGCTCCCATTGACTCTCTCTCTCACAAACCATCATCATGTGCCAGATCTTGACGCCATGTGTACTGTATATCAGTCTTGTTGTTCCAGTCGCTTATCGCTGTGTCAAAATAATGGAATGTGCATGTACAAACAGCCTTCCCCCAGTCATCTGTTTCATTTGTTCTCACTTAGTCTCACCAGTGATTTCTACGAAATGTTAATATATGAATATGTCCTGTCTCTTGCTGGCGTGACATAAATGCACAGATAAAAGATTATGACCCCCATTACTTTAATCTTCAAAATTTATAATCTATTCACACAATGAAATATGTGATGGGAACAGCAATTTAGAACGTTCTTCATTAAGCGAATGCACAGACAGCAAAGAATGTAACTGGGCTATTTAACTTGCATTTTACTGGAGAGTATATGACAGCATATAACGAAGCTTTCCAGCATCTTGGAATGACTCGGAAGAATTACCATGACGGCACTTTTATTAAGTCGCAAGATGGTGGCGCTTGCACTGTTAGGCCACCTTAAGGGAAAGAAATAATCACCAAGTGAATGTTTAGCATCACCTGGTGTTTTTTCCTCCACAAGGGTCAAAAATATTTCCACAATCGGTCAATTGTAAGCCCTTTTTGTAAAATCCATTTAAGTTTTTGCGATATGCGCTGAGAAGCTTGCAATTATCTTGTCAACATGGAGATATTGGGCAAGGTATCTTCAGATAGTGGAGACAAAGGCAAAATGTTAAGGCCTTTAGCTCTATGTTGTCCTGCATTTACGCCCAAGTAGCTTGTGACCTCCAGCACTTTCTTAAAGATATTATTTCTTAATGATTTAAATGCTCTTCGCATTAAAAGCTCTGTTTATCCATATCTGATTTATGACTAGCAATTGAA